>NC_074673.1:17048852-17293998 GCF_029448725.1 Salvelinus fontinalis | reverse complement strand
CTCTCTCTCTCTCTCTCTCTCTCTCTCTCTCTCTCTCTCTCTCTCTCTCTCTCTCTCTCTCTCTCTCTCTCTCTCTCTCTCTCTCTCTCTCTCTCTCTCTCTCTCTCTCTCTCTCTCTCTCTCTCTCTCTCTCTCTGTGTGTGTGTGTGTGTGTAAGGAGAGCACACTGATAATGTGAAGTGGGAGAAGAGCCCTATCTAACACTATTACGGTGATACTGTGAAGTGGGAGAGGAGCTCTATCTAACACTATTACAGTGTGTTGTTCTAACTAGCCCAGTGCCCAGACTGTTGTATAAAGGAGAGGCGTGCTGGGTTGGTTCTGCTGATCTCTGCAGCAGGGGAGGGGCTCCAGTACTGGTGCCCCCCTCCCTGGGTTTTATATTATGTTTCCCACAGCTTTGAACTCAACTGTTAACACCCCAGTACCAGCACAGTAACCCAATAACTTTCATATTGATGTGCATAAGGATGAATATGACATTGTCAAGTGCTTTTCTATGTTCTTTGTAAGTCTGTACAGTTGATTCTGTGTCATGTAAACTTTAGTCAGCAGACTGAGCCTGGGAGATGTGCTATTATTCAGAGCCAGCCCTCAAATAGTGCTGCAGCCAGCAGTTCCTCCAGCCGGTGGATTGAACCCTATAATCCCTGTGGGTGCAAGTCAAACAGAACTTTCTCTACTGCCGTGTGTCAACACAAACCATGAGCTTTTCATACTCCTCTAAAGGGACACTCTATCCTCCCTGCCTGTGAAAGCAAAGGTCACGCTAATCGAAGGTCATATAACCTGGAGAAACCACAGGCGAATCGCTAATCCACTGGACAATCTGGTAACCCAAAGACCCCTGTGTTAATGGTCAGTGACACTCATAGGCTTCCCAGTGACTATGTACTGTACAGCAGTCAACCTTCCACTCAGTTCACTCATTCACTGTCATCTGTATTCTGTACAGACCTAGCTACTGTAGGTTGCCTTTGTTTCTATCCGACACACCTTGCTGAAAAACAACTTCCATATTGATTGAAAAGCATGTGTATTGATCGTACAGTGCATAATATAAATGAATGTGCTTTAGAGGTCTATGTGTGCATGCTACTACAATGTTGACGTATGTGACTGCCTCGTCAGGTGAGGTGAAGGCCTCATCCCCACTGTGTGTGTTTATGTTCGTGACGACTCAAACCTTCACCTGATCACCCGGGTGACAGTGACCCACTGTGTTGTGACGTCTCTGATAGGGTCTTATAAAACTGTTACCAACATATTAAAAATAACAACGAATTACATATTTTCATTAAAACATTATTTTGATACTGTAAATAAATTCATATAATTCCACCAGAAGATATAGTCCGAACAAAAATCTGTTTCTACAGACGCCACCCAGTGGTTCATTATTTTTTGCATAGCTGCTATGCAAAAGGACTGGTCGTCCGTTCTAAACAAAATGGTTACTATGCAGGTTGGTTAACGCTCTTGTCACCTGCAAACTAGCTAGCCAACTTCAGCTAATTAAGTCATGTCAAATATTGAACTTGGAATGACAGTAGACCAGCGGCATTTAGGTCGGAACGCTGCTCATCCATTCAGCATCCAGGATCCAAACAACCAGTTTTATAAAGTCTATTACAGGAGATAAACAGATTGAGGAGTATATTTTATTATGTTGATTTATCAGGGGGTGCTGCAGCACCCACAGCACCCCTACTTCCAGCAGCCATGCCAGTATATATGGTATTCATGGGATATCGCCCAAGTCTAGTAGATTGAATGTCCCAGAATGACAATCAACCCGATTAGAAATTATGGACCACTCCTCTGACCACATCAGAGTGACTTATTCCATTCCTGAGAGAGAGAGAGAGATGGGGGGGGGGGGGGGGGGGCGAGATAAGCCGCTTCCAGATGGTCTCTGGGCACCTGCTCAAATCTAACCAACAACATACTGCGCTGTACTGGGCCAGACCCATGGGTTGTTGGCCTGGTGATAACATTGGGCGCTAAAGACTGCAGGACATCAGAAGGTTTTAAATCCTGAACCCTCTCATCCTTCTATGTGCCACAACACAGGGGTAGGAAGATCCAGTCACCTCAATCCTGCCAGCCAATGAGTTTAGAATAACGGACAGGTGGATGCTACAAAACCACCAACCTGTCCGTCGATGTGAGTGAGCACTACAGCCAAAATCCTTTGTATGCAGCTGAGAGCTGAATTAATTAGCTCAAGGAAAGCTGAGTGAATGCATGTGTGTGAATGTCTGCACAAGCATGTGTGCGTGTGCATGTAACTGTCTAAGTGTGTATGTGTGTGTAGCCTAAGTGTGGCTGTCTGTGAATATGTTTAATCTGTGAAGCCCTATTGACCTCTCTGGCGTTGGAGGGTCTGCAGTGATAGCAGTACTATCACTCTGGCTGTATCCTGTTCTGAGTGGGCCGTACAGCAGACAGGGTGGATGCCTACTGGGTGGTGAACCAGCAGGCAGCACTCCGCCACGCCACCCTGGCCACCCTCCTCCCCTTCTGCTGTCTATATCACAACAGCACAACCTGCCAGCGATAAAACAGACACATATTATCCTCTGATGATATTACGCAGACAGAGGCCCAAATTAACGTAGTGATCAGTGGCAACAGACAAAGACCAGATAAGGAGTACAACAGGACATGAAAGGGTTACAGAGCATTTCTTTGTTAAGCACACAAGCTTTCTGCCACAATAGTGTCTGCAGCTTTGTAAAAGAGTAAATGAATAACATAGAGTCTACTGGTCCCACTCACACAGAACTAACCTACGTCTTCACCTCTTTCTGCTCTCTCTTTCAAGATGAAATCCTGCAAGTAGTGATTTTCCCATTCCTCACTTCCCTCATCAACTCGTCCCTGGTTGTGTTCCCTCTGACTTCAAAATGACCAGAGCCGCTCCCCTCCTCAAGAAAGCAACACTCGACCCCTCAGATGTAAAAAACGACAGAGCAGCATCCCTTCTTTCTTTTCTTTCCAAAACACTCTTTCTATTTCTCTCAGAACGATTTTCTTGATTTTTACCAGTCAGGCTTCAAGACGGGTCACTCAACTGAGACTGCTCTCCGCACTGCCAAAGCTGACTCTCTCCTCTGTACTCATCCTCCTAGATCTATCCTCTGCCTTCGACACCATGAACCATCAGATCTTCCACTCCACCCTCTCAGGGCTGGGCGTCTCAGGCTCTGCACACTCCTGGATTGCATCCTATCTGGCAGGTCGCTCCTACTAGGTGACATGGAGAGGATCTGGTCTGCACCACGTACTCTCACTACTGGCCTCCAGGGTCTCGGTTCTGGGTCCTCTCCTCTTCTCTCTATACACCAAGTCACTTGGCTCCGTCATATCCTCACATGGTCTCTCCTATCCTTGCTATTTGGATGACAGCTACTTTTTTTCCTTCTGACACCCAGGTAGCGGCACACATCTCTGTGTGCTTGGCAAACATCTCAGCTTGGATGTCCGTCCACCACATCAAGCTCAACAAGACGGAGCTGCTCTTCCTCCCGGGAAAGGTCTGCCTGCTCAAAGACCTCTCCATCACAGTTGACAACTCCATGGTGTCCCCATCCCAGAGTGCAAAGAACCTTGGCGTGACCCTGGACAACACCCGGGCGTTCTTTGAAAACATCAAAGCAGTGACTCGCTCCTGCAGGTTCATGCTCTTTAACATCCATAGAGTATGACCCTACCTCACACAGCAAGAGGCGCAGGTCTTAATCCAGGAACTTGTCATCTCCTATCTAGACTACTGCAACTTGCTGTTGGCTGTGCTCCCTGCTTGTGCCATTAAACCCTTGCATCTTGTCCAGAACGTCGCAGCCCACCTGGTGTTCAACCTTCCCAAGTTCTCCAATGTCACCCCATTCCTCTGCACACTCTACTGGCTTTCAGTCGAAGCTCACATCCACTACAAATCATGGTACTTGCCTAATGAACAGCAAGAGGAACTGCCCCTCCCTACCTTCAGGCTATGCTCAAACCCTACACCCCAACCCTAGTATTTAGTTCTGACACATTTGGTCTCTTGGCACTCCTTTTTTCGTCCCTACTAGCACTGACTTTGCTGATAGCTGCTTTATTGTATTTGTGACCCGTTTCAGGAAACTAGGCGTATGTCACGGGTCACTACTTCACACGAGAGCCATTTCAACTTAATTTTTTAATTTTCATCAAAATGCATTTTTGGCAGAAATGCCTTCTGGAACATGTAAACTTTAATGTGCCTTAATAACGAACTTGTATGCCACCTGTAAATATGAATCAAATTGTTAAATTATTAGCCTAGTTGGTTTAGCCACAGAAAAAGAGGGCAACCTTCCCACTAGATAATGAGATAATGAGTTGGCTGGACATGCCGAGAGAAGAGTTTGGATTGGTCTGCAATATAGCACGCTTCTGTCTATTTGAACTGGTCAGGATGTGTAGGTAAGCCTGTCTAACGCTGCTTTTTTAAATTTAATATATTGCTTAGTAGAACTGCATAAGTGTTTCTCTCCACTTTCTGGAGGACTGAGTTTTGAAATCAGTGGAATTAGAGTATGATAGTTAAGGAGATGGAGAAAACACCTGTCTCCAGAGTACATCTTCAAACTAAGGGCAACCATGGCATCCGTGACAGGGATAAGTGTCTAACCATGATGTATAGGGGTAAGATAGTCTAGCTAGCTACATTTTCACATATTACATGTTTGTAATTTTGACAAAGTCGTTTTCATTTCAAGTTAAAGTGGCTTGCTAGCTAATGTTACGTGTATGATCTTATTATTCGTATCTCAGAGCCATTTGCTTGGCTAGTTATAGCCTAATGTTAGCTAGCTAACATTGAACCTGGTTGGTATGCTACCTGCAGATTCATGCAGGGTAGTAATGTCGTGAGTTGGGATTATGGTTCATTGTTTACCTAGCTAGCTAGCTACGTGTTTTAACAAAAAACTCCACTATGCAAGTAACCATTTCGGGTGCGTTCGTAAATTCTGTAAAGTCTGGCCATCTACTCCGATTTCAAAGCACTCTTGTCTGAGTGTGCCAGAGCGCAGAATAACTGAGGAATTTTCAAACATTCAACACCCGTGTCGGTAAACGTTGGCAAAAAAGCATAATTAAATTGTTGCAAGCAGCAAAGTTACAGTCACCAGCGCTCTGGATAACATAAAAACAGCCTCTGCTAGGGCGAGTAAAATGGTCAGAGTGGGGTGTTCTCTCATTTGTGTCTGGAAGAAGCTAGCAAGCTACATTTTTTACATTTTAGTCATTTAGCAGACGCTCTTATCCAGAGCGACTTACAGTAGAGTGCATACATTTTATTACATTTTTACATACTGAGACAAGGATATCCCTACCGGCCAAACCCTCCCTAACCCGGACGACGCTATGCCAATTGTGCGTCGCCCCACGGACCTCCCGGTTGCGGCCGGCTGCGACAGAGCCTGGGTGCGAACCCAGCCCAGCCTGGGCGCGAACCCAGCCCAGCCTGGGCGCGAACCCAGAGACTCTGGTGGCGCAGCTAGCACTGCGATGCAGTGCCCTAGACCACTGCGCCACCCGGGAGGACAGCCAATGTATAGCTAGCCAATGTATAGCCAGTTAGCTTGTGTACTTGACTGCCGTTGTGAGGTCAGAACACTCGGATCAACTCTACTCATAGGCCAGAGCGTCCAGTGTGCGCTCTGAACGCTCCGAGAGCGAAACGCACTGGATTTACAAACGGACAATCTGACAGCACAGTTACAGTCACCAACGGTCTGGATAACATAAAAACAGCCTAACCAGCTCTGCTAGGGCGAGTAATGTTCAGTGAGCTGTTCTCTCATTTGTAGCTAGCAAGTTAGCCAGTTTGCTTGGGTGCTTTACTGGTGTTGTTAGTACAGAGCCCCCGGATCAACCCTTAAAGAGATGGGTCGGGCTAAAGCGTAAGAGGGTGTGAACAATTCAACATTCAAAGGCCATTTTTTCAAAAGTGAGGTTACAAGATGAACAACTTTCAAAGCAGAATTACTTTCCCATTGTTCCTCAAATGCAGTGTATGATATACCATTTTGTAACTGTGTGTCTCTGCTTTAATCCATGTAACAATTTCTAATTTTGCTACATAAGAATGAATCAAGGCGGTCGGTCACATTTGACTGAGAGATATGTGTTTGTCCTTCCTAGCTATCTTAAGATAAGTCGCTCGGGATAAGAGCGTCTGTTAAATTACTAAAATGTATACTGAAAAAAATATAAATGCAACATGTAAAGTGTTGGTCCCATGTTTCATGAGCTGAAATAAAAGATGGCATAAATGTTCGATTAGCACAAAAAGCTTATTTATCTCTGATTTTGAGCACAAATGTGTTTATATCTCTGTTAGTGAGTATTTCTCGTTTGCCAAGAAAATCCATCCACCATGACAGAATGATCATTACACAGGTGCACCTTGTGCTGGGGACAATAAAAGGTCACTTTAAAATGTGCAGTTTTGTCACACAACACAATGCCACGATGTCTCAAGCTTTGGGGGAGCTTGCAATTGGCATGCTGACTGCAGGAATGTCCACCAGAACGTTTGCCAGAGAATTGATTGTTAATTTTTCTACCATAAGCCGCCTCCAACGTCGTTTTAGAAAATTTGGCAGTACGTTTAACCGGCCTCACAATCGCAGACCACGTGTAACCACTCCAGCCCACATCCGGCTTCTTCACCTGTGGAGTTGTTTTAGACCAGCCACTCGGACAGCTGATGAAACTGAGGAGTATTTCTGTCTGTAATAAAGCTATTTGGGGAAAAACGTATTCTGATTGGCTGGTCCTGGCTCCCAAGTGGGTGGGCCTATGTCCTCCCAGGCTCACCCATGGCTGCGCCCCTGCCCAGTCATGTGAAATCCATAGATTAGGGCCTATTTAATGAATTTAAATTTACTGAATTCCTTATATGAACTGTAACTCAGTAAAATCTTTGAAATTGTTGCATGTTGCATTTATATTTGTATTCAGCATAAATGTAAATAGAGGGGAAATCAAATTGACTCTGTGAATGTGGCACATTAACCCCTACACACTTGATTTGGCTGCAATTCCACATCTGAACTTAAATAACTTTTTTTTTGCTGGATGGTTGGAAGGTCAACATCAATCAGACTACATCAGAAATGAAAGGGCCTATGCCAACCTTACTCTTACAATAAGTGCCATGGGATCTTTAGCCCTCAGCCCCGGTGAGTCCCACTTCCACCATGGCATTTTGGGTTTTAAACGCTGTAAAAAGGCAGCAGATGGCACCCTGGCAACACTGTTTATTCCACTTTCATGAAAATCCTATGATTAGATTACAAGCTGAGTGCCCAGTCAGCAAACAATCCCCTTAAGGGCTTAGGTGGCAGCAGGGCAGGATGGCGCTACCACTATTGCGTCAGTAAGCCAGGGCTCTCTGTCGCCTCCACAGTTCATCTCCTCTCTGATGGGCATCTACACACCACCGCATAGTCACATTGCCACTGGCAGGGGGGAATGTGAGGAAGTCGGTATCCATTGGCAATATCTTGGGTTAATGGCTCCAGTGTAACGGCTTTCCTCTTCCTCCGAAGAGGAGGAGCAGGGATTTGACCAAAACGCAGCGTGTGAATATGACATAATGAATTTATTTAAAGACGAAGACGAACACGAAAAACACTTGGAAAATTACAAAACAAATAAACGACGTAGACAGACCTGGACGACGAACTTACATGAAACACGAAGAACGCATGAACAGGGAAAACTGACTACATAAAAGAACGAACAAACAAACCGAAAACAGTCCCGTGTGGCGCAACGACATACACAGACACAGGAGACAACCACCCACAACAAACAGTGTGAAAACACCTACCTTAATATGACTCTCAATCAGAGGAAATGAAAACCACCTGCCTCTAATTGAGAGCCATATCAGGTCGCCCTTTAAACCAACATAGAAAAAGAAAACATAGACTGCCCACCCAAACTCACGTCCTGACCAACTAACACATACAAAACTAACAGAAAACAGGTCAGGAACGTGACATCCAGTCTTTTACCATTAACCAGAATTTTGTATTATTGCAGTTTTACAGACTATATTTTATTTTACTAGGTAAGTTGACTGAGAATAGTTACAGGGGAGAAGAGGGGGGATGAAGGAGCCAATTGGAAGCTGGGGTTAAAAACCTTACTCTTACAATAAGTGCCATGGGATCTTTAGTGATCACAGAGAGTCAGGACACCCATTTAACGTCCCATCCGAAACACGACACCTTAGACAGGCCAATGTCCCCAATCGCTGCCCTGGGGAATTGAAATAGATGCCAAGATTTATAGGCTGAGATTGTGGAACTGTAGGTAACCTCCTGTCCCGCCCGCTGGAACCACTGGAAAGATCCGTAACACACTTTCTTTACCTCTACTTTATGCAAAACCATTGTGGCCACCCTGCCTTCACATTTCTTACTGTCAATCGTGAATGATAATTCTTCAAGTTTTAATGGTGAAACGTCAATGCAGCATCTGCATGCTAACATAGACTGTCCGTGAAGTAGAGAATCCTGCACATCTGGACCTTAGCTGTCGGGAAGAAAGGCAAAGAAAAATTGCATCCGTAGCCATTCTGATATTTGCTGCTCAGTTTCAGAAGCTCTTTAACAAGAGATGCTAGACGAGATAGATGACGTGAACACCAGACCATCTATGATCTTCACAGATGAGAGACTGACCAGAGAAAATCTGAGAGAAAGGACAGAAATCTGTGAAATCTTTTGGAGGAAAGAATGTTCCAGATCTTGGACCTTGGTCTTTGCTACTCATAGATGCTAAAGGACAGACTGGGTCAGAGAAGGTGACACTCAGATATCCCCTCTTCTCTACCCCACAGGAAAAGCCAGTCCAAGATTCTGAGGGGCTGAGCTGAGAAGCTTTAAATATATCACTCTATCAATAACATATGTTGCTAAATTGATTGATCCACGAGCCATAATTTCATGCCAAGAGAATGGTCTCCTTTCATTGAGCCAGTCTGCTGCACTTCCCATCATAAATCCATAAATGAGTCTCAGTGGTTGAAGAGACATCAGACTTATTGAGATGAGCTAATATGGCTGTATTTAATCATCATATTAAACTCAATTAATGGAGTAAGAGCCTGGTAAATTATGAGCAAAGTGACATCCCTACTCCTCTTCCCGCTGAAACAAAGCACAGTATTTAACACCATTGTGTCTGACATCTTACAGACTGATGGAGATGTATAACTAAATGGTCTAGATAAAGCCAAGCACACATCTGTCCCTCTCTGGCAGAGGTCCAGGGCTTTGATTGGGCTGAAGAGCTTAGGAGGAGGAGCCTTCAAGTCATACCTGATACAGAAGACAGAGCATCACTACCACATCATTCTAGTCATATACAGAGAGATTAATGTCTGAATGGAGGCTTCAAGTAGGTACAGTAGGCGATAAGCACAGAGCAAGTTCACTGGAGGGAAAGCACACCTTATTGTACACCACCTGTTCTGTATCCTCCAACACCTCAATCCACTTACGGACCTCACATATCAACATCACTGCCACAGCAGAGTGATGTACTACAGGGATAGGGCAGCAGCAGACCTGAATTGTAAACAGCCTCCACAAGCTGTTTTCAACATTAAGTGGCTTACATGTCTAATATTAAACATTGTGAGCATCCAATTACAATGCATTCGAAAGGTATTCAGACCCCTTGATTTTTTCCACATTTTGTTACGTTACAGCCTTATTCTAAAATGAATTAAATTGTAATTTTTTTCTCATAAATCTGCACACAATACCACCTAATGACAAAGGAAAGACATGTTTTTAGAAATGTTAGCAAATTCATTACAAATAAAAACTAAAATATCACAGTATTCAGACCCTTTACTCAGTACTTTGTTGAAGCACCTTTGGCAGCATTTACAGACTCAAGTCTTCATGGGTATGACACTACAAGCTTGGCACACCTGTATTTGGGGCGTTTCTCCCATTATTTTCTGCAGATTCTCTCAAGCTCTGTCAGGTTGGATGGGGAGCGTCGCTGCACAGCGATTTTCAGGTCTCTTCAGAGATGTTCGAATGGGTTTCAAGTCCAGGCCTGGCTGGGCCACTCAAGGACATTCAAAGACTTGTCCCGAAGCCACTCCTGCGTAGTCTTGGCTGTGTGCTTAGGGTCGTTGTCCTGTTCGAAGGTGAACCTTCACCCCAGTCTGAGGTCCCGAGCGCACTGGAGCAGGTTTTCATCAAGGATCTTTTCTGGTGAACATCAAATCAAACTTTATTTGTCACATGCTCCGAATACAACAAGTGTAGACCTTACTGTGTGTCACGTTCCTGACCGGTTTTCTGTTATTTTGTATGTGTTTGACGGTCAGGGCGTGAGTTTGGGTGGGTAGTCTATGTTATGTGTTTCTATGTTTGTTAAAGGGTGACCTGATATGGCTCTCAATTAGAGGCAGGTGGTTTTCATTTCCTCTGATTGAGAGCCATATTAAGGTAGGTGTTTTCACATTGATTGTTGTGGGTGTTTGTCTCCGGTGTCAGTGTCTGTGTATGTTACGCCACACGGGACTGTTTCGGTTTTGTTTGTTCGTTCGTTTTATGTTGTAATTTTTCCTGTTCGTGCGTTCTTCGTGTTTCATGTAAGTTTGTCGTCCAGGTCTGTCTACGTCGTTTATTGTTTTTTAATTATTCAAGTGTTCGTCGTGTTTTCTGTTTTGTTTATTAAATATCATGTCTTATCACAACGCTGCGTCTTGGTTCAATCCATGCTCCTCCTCTTCGGATGAAGAGGAAGAGGAAAGCCGTTACACTGTGACATGCTTACTTACAAGTCCTTAACCAACAGTGCAGTTGAAGAAGAGTTAAGAAAATATTTACCAAATAAACTAAAGTAAAAAATTATAAAAAGTAACACAATAACGAGGCTATATACAGGGGGTACCGGTACTGAGTCAGTGTGCAGGGGTACAGGTTAGAGGTCATTTGTACATGTAGGTAGGGGTGAAGTGACAATGCATAGATAATAAACAGCGAGTGGCAGCAGTGTACAAAACAAATGGGGGGGGGGGGTCAATATTTTAGTACGGTGGCCATTTGATTAATTTGTCCAGCAATCTTATGGCTTGGGGGTAGAAGCTGTTAAGGAGAATTTTGGTCCTAGACTTGGTGCTCTGGTACTACTTGCCATGCGGTCGCAGAGAAAACAGTCTATGGGTGACTTGGGTGACTGAAGTATCTGACAATTTTATGGGCATTCCTCTGACACCACCTATTATATAGGTCCTGGATTGCAGGAAGCTTGGCCCCAATGATGTACTTGGCCGTACGCACTATCCTTTGTACCATCTTACGGTCAGATGCCGAGCAGTTGCCATACCAGGCAGTGATGCAACCGGTCAGGATGCTCTCGAGGCTGTTGAACTTTTTGAGGATCTGGGGACCATTCCAAATCCATTCCAAATCTTTTTAGTCTCCTGAGGTGGAAAAGGTTTTGTCGTGCCCTCTTCACGACTCTCTTGCTGTGTTTGGACCACGATAGATCGTTGGTGATGTTGACACCAAGGAACTTGAAACTCTCGACCCACTCCACTACAGCCCCAGTCGATGTTAACGGGGACCTGTTCGGCCCGCCTTTTCCTGTAGTCCACGATCAGCTCCTTTGTCTTGTTCACATTGAGGGAGAGGTTGTTGTCCTGGCACAACACTGCCAGTTCTCTGACCTCCTCCCTATAGGCTGTCTCATCATTGTCGGTGATCAGGCCTATCACTGTTGTGTTGTCAGTAAACTTAATGATGGTGTTGGAGTCGTTTGGCCACGCAGTCGTGAATAAACAGGGAGTACAGGAGGGGACTAAGTACACAACCCTGAGGGGCCCCAGTGTTGAGAATCAGCGTGGCAGACGTGTTGTTGCCTACCCTTACCACCTGGGGGCGACCGTCAGGATGTCCAGGATCCAGTTGTAGAGGGAGGTGTTTAGTCCCAGGGTCCTTAGCTTAGTGATGACCTTAGTGGGCACTATGGTGTTGAACGCTGAGCTGTAGTCAATGAACAGCATTCTTACATATGTGTTCCTTTTGTCCAGGTGGGAAAGGGCAGTGTGGAGTGCGATTGAGATTGCGTCATCTGTGGATCTGTTGGGGCGATATGCGAATTGGAGTGGGTCTAGGGTATCTGGGAGGATGCTGTTGATGTGAGCCATGACCAGCCTTTCAAAGCACTTCATGGCTACTTACGTGAGTGCTACGGGCGGTAATCATTTAGGCAGGTTACCTTCGCTTCCTTCCTTAGTTGGTCCGAGCACACTTTGAGTACATGTCAGGGAATCCATCTGGCTCCGCAGCTTTGTGAATGTTGACCTGTTTAAAGGTCTTGCTCACATCGGCTACAGAGAGCATTATCACACAGTCATCCAGAACAGCTGGTGCTCTTGTGCATGCTTCAGTGTTGCTTGCCTCGAAGCGAGCATAAAAGGCATTTAGCTCATCTGGTAGGCTTGCGTCACTGGGCAAAGGTTTCCCTTTGTAGTCCGTAATAGTTTTCAAGCCCTGCCACATCCGACGAGCGTCAGAGCCGTTGTAGTTCAATCTTAATCCTGTATTGACGCTTTGCTTGTTTGATGGTTTGTCTGAGGGCATAGCGGGGTTACTTATAGGTGTCCGGCTCAGTGTCCCGCTTCTTGAAAGCGGCATATCTAGGCTTTAGCTCGATGTGGATTTTGCCTGAAATCCATGGCTTCTTGTTGGGATATGTACTTACGGTCACTGTGGGGACGACGTCGTCAATGCACGTATTGATGAAGCCGATGACTGAGGTGGTATGCCATTGTATAAATCATGGAACATATTCCAGTCTGTGCTAGCAAAACTGTAGCATAGCATCCACGCCATCTGACCACTTCCGTATTGAGCGAGTCACTGGTACTTCCTGCTTTAGTTTTTAATTGTAAGCAGGAATCAGGAGGATAGAATTATAGTCGGATTTGCCAAATGGAGGGCGGGGGAGAGCTTTTTATGCATCTCTGTGTGTGGAGTAAAGGTGGTCTACAGTTTTTTCCCCCTCTGGTTGCACATGTGACATGCTGGTAAAAATGTGGTAAAACTAGGAGCGCTGCTTCTGGGTGAGCATTTTTTTGTTTGCTTATGGCCTTATAGAGTTGGATGAGTGTGCTCTTAGTGGCAGCATCGGTCTGTGGTGGTAAATAGATGGCTACGAATAATATAGATGAGAACTCTCTTGGTAGATAGGGTGGTCGACAGCTTATGATAAGGTACTCTACCTCAGGCGAGCAATACCTCAAGTCTTCTTAAATATTAGACATCGCGCACGAGCTGTTATTGACAAAAAGACACAAACCCCCACCCCTCGTCTTACCAGACATAGCTTCTCTGTTCTGCCGTTGCATTGAAAATCCCTCCATCTCTATATTGTCTGTGTCGTCGTTCAGCCACGACTCGGTGAAACATAGGATATTACAGTTCTTAATGTCCCGTTGGTAGGATAATCGTAATCGTAGGTCATCCATTCTTTTTTCCAATGATTGCATGTTAGCAAGTAGAATTGATGGCAATGGGAGTTTACTCGCTCGCCTACGGATTCTCAAAAGGAAGCCTGATCATATTTCACAGAGTCTCATTAGACATACATAAGCCCTATGATAAGGATAGCTATAGCATCCCTCCAAACACAGTATTAACTGGTCATATTGTTATGAGTTTGTGACAGTGTCAGATACCTTGTTATGGTGTCTCTGGTGTGTCTGAAATGTAAATAATTTGAAGTACAAAAAGCTTTGTCCCATATTTGTTTCAGTGGATGTATCTGCAGGGCATTAGGATTAGTAAGGAGGAGGTAATAAGGGTATATTGGGAAATTCAGATGTTAAATTGATTGTTAAAGAGGCCACCATGAACACATGGGGTTAAACAAGTCAGCCAAATTATGGGATTTCCATGTTTGCCCATTACGGACTATTGACTAAAGTCATTCAGTACCCTGGACCACAGTATGGTCTGACATGACTTTAATATTGTGTCTATACTAGACCTAGTGACTGTAGTGGGTGGATGTTGGAGTGGAGGAAACACAAAGCCCTAAAATATTATCATGGATAGACTGATGCAACACAGATCTGAGGACATCTTATGTCATGACTAAGTAATATATAGTATGTTTAGCTAACTTTATATGCTTAATGTAACAAGTGTTGAATTTCATGTTATATAATTACACAAAATCATCCCTGATATTACTGTACATTCCTTTTGTTGTTGTAAGTGCCCTTTTTAATGTTGCGCACTTCCTCCTTCTGTCTTCCCCCTCATAAACATCCCCTGCCCCCCCCTTACCTCTTCCCTGTCTACTGTACCCATGAGGAAGTGAGGAGTTTGGCGTATAAGGGCAGCACAGCATTTGTTTATGGATGTTTTTTCTGTCATTATCAGAGAATAAAAGATCAACACCAACCCTGATCCTATGGTTATATGTAAGCTCTTCAAAACATTGCTGAGGCAATCTACACCGGTCAGCCTCATCTACACCGGTCAGCCTCATCTACACCGGTCAGCCTCATCTACACCGGTCAGCCTCATCTACACCGGTCAGCCTCATCTACACCGGTCAGCCTCATCTACACCGGTCAGCCTCATCTACACCGGTCAGCCTCATCTTATCCGTAAAAGCCTTGGTTTCATGCATGTTAACATTAGAAGCCTACTCCCTAAGTTTGTTTTACTCACTGCTTTAGCACACTCTGCCAACCCGGATGTCTTAGCCGTGTCTGAATCCTGGCTCAGGAAACCCAAACAATTTGAGCTTCTACTTCTAAAAATGCACCTTTCCAGAAACAAGTCTCTCACCGTTGCCGCTTGTTATAGACCACCCTCTGCCCCCAGCTGTGCCCTCTATACCATATGTGAATTGATTGCCCCCATCTATCTTCTGAGCTAGTGCTACTAGGTGACCTAAACTGGGACATGCTTAACACCCCAGCCATCCTACAATCTAAGCTTGATGCCCTCAATCTCACACAAATTATCAATGAACCTACCAGGTACAACCCCAAATCCGTAAACACGGGCACCCTCATAGATATCATCCTAACTAACTCGCCCTCCAAATACACCTCTGCTGTTTTCAATCAAGATCTCAGCGATCACTGCCTCATTGTCTGCATCCGTAATGGGTCTCGACCAAACAACCACCCCTCATCACTGTCAAACGCTCCCTAAAACACTTCTGAGAGCAGGCCTTTCTAATCGACCTGGCTGGGGTATCCTGGAATGACATTGACCTCATCCCGTCAGTAGATGATGCCTGGTTATTCTTTAAAAGTGCCTTCCTCACCATCTTAAATAAGCATGCCCCATTCAAAAAATGTAGAACTAGGAATAGATATAGTCCTTGGTTCACTCCAGACCTGTCTGCCCTTGACCAGCACAAAAACATCCTGTGGCGTTCTGCATTAGCATCGAATAGCCCCCGTAATATGCAACTTTTCAGGGAAGTTAGGAACAAATATACACAGGCAGTTAGGAAAGCTAAGGCTAGCTTTTTCAAAAAGAGATTTGCATCCTGTAGTACAAAAAAAAAAGTTCTGGGACACTGTAAAGTCCATGGAGAATAAGAGCACCTCCTCCCAGCTGCCCACTGCTCTGAGGCTAGGAAACACTTTTACCACCGATAAATCCACTATAATTGAGAATTTCAATAAGCATTTCTCTACGGCTGGCCATGCTTTCCACCTGGCTACCCCTACCCTGGTCAACTGCCTGGCACCCTCCACAGCAACCCGCCCAAGCCCCCACCATTTCTCCTTCACCCAAATCCAGATAGCTGATGTTCTGAAAGAGCTGCAAAAACTGGACCCCTACAAATCAGCTGGGCTAGACAATCTGGACCCTCTCTTTCTAAAATTATCTGCCGAAATTGTTGCAACCCCTATTACTAGCCTGTTCAACCTCTCTTTCGTATCGTCTGAGATTCCCAAGATTGGAAATCTGCCGTGGTCATCCCCCTCTTCAAAGGGGGTGACACTGTAGACCCAAACTGCTACAGACCTATGCCTATCCTATCCTGTCTTTCTAAGGTCTTCGAAAGCCAAGTTAACAAACAGATTACCAACCATTTCGAATCCCACCGTACCTTCTCCGCTATGCAATCCGGTTTCAGAGCTGGTCATGGGTGCACCTCAGCCACGCTCAAGGTCCTAAACGACATCATAACCGCCATCGATAAGAGACATTACTGTGCAGCCGTATTCATCGACCTGGCCAAGGCTTTCGACTCTGTCAATCACCACAGTCTTATTGGCAGACGCGACTGAATGATTGCTCAAATGATTGCCTCGCCTGGTTCACCAGCTACTTCACTGATAGAGTTCAGTGTGTCAAATTGGAGGGCCTGTTGTCCGGACCTCTGGCAGTCTCTATGGGGGTGCCACAGGGTTCAATTCTCGGGCTGACTCTCTTCTCTGTATACATCAATGATGTCGCTCTTGCTGCTGGTGATTCTCTGATCCACCTCTACACAGACGACACCATTCTGTATACATCAGGCCCCTCTTTGGACACTGTGTTAACTAACCTCAAGACGAGATTCAATGCCATACAACTCTCCTTCCGTGGCCTCCAACTGCTCTTAAATGCAAGTAAAACTAAATGCATGCTATTCAATCGATCACTGCCCGCACCTGCCCGCATCACTACTTTGGCCGGCTCTGACTTAGAATACGTGGACAACTACAAATACCTAGGTGTCTGGTTAGACTGTAAACTCTCCTTCCAGACTCACATTAAGCATCTCCAATCCAAAATTAAATCTAGAATCGGCTTCCTATATCGCAACAAAGCATCCTTCACTCATGCTGCCAAACATACCCTCGTAAAACTGACCATCCTACCGATCCTTGACTTTGGCGATGTCATCTATAAAATAGCCTCCAACACTCTACTCAACAAATTGGATGCAGTCTATCACAGTGCCATCCGTTTTGTCACCAAAGCCCCATATACTACCCACCACTGCGACCTGTACGCTCTCGTTGGTTGGCCTTCGCTTCATACTCGTCGCCAAACCCACTGGCTACAGGTTATCTACAAGTCTCTGCTAGGTAAAGCCTCGCCTTATCTCAGCTCACTGGTCACCATAGCAGCACCCGTAGCCCGTGCTCCAGCAGGTATATCTCACTGGTCACCCCCAAAGCCAATTCCTCCTTTGGTCGCCTTTCCTTACAGTTCTCTGCTGCCAATGACTGGAGCGAACTCCAAAAATCACTGAAATTGGAGACTCATATCTCCCTCACTAGCTCAAAGCACCAGCTGTCAGAGCAGCTCACAGATCACTGCACCTGTACATAGCCCATCTGTAAACAGCCCATCTGTTACGTTCGTTGATAGAATGAGACCAAGGTGCAGCGTGGTAGGCGTACATTTTTCCTTTTATTTTAAATAACACCAATTTTTTTTTACAAAAACGAAGGTAAAGCTATATGCAAAAAGCAACTACACACAAACAAGATCCCAGAACTGAAAGGTGGGAAAAAGTGCTGCCTAAGTATGATCCCCAATTAGAGACAACCATAGACAGCTGCCTCTGATTGGGAACCATACACGGCCAACAAAGAAATAGACAATCTAGAATGCCCACCCAAATCACACCCTGACCTAACCAAATAGAGAAATAAAAAGGCTCTCTAAGGTCAGGGCATGACACCATCTATCTACCTCATCCCCATACTGTATTTATTTATTTATCTTGCTCCTTTGCACCCCAGTATCTCTACTTGCACATTCACCTTCTGCACATCTACCATTCCAGTGTTTAATTGCTATATTGTAATTACTTCACCACCATGGCCTATTTATTGCCTTAACTCCATTATCTTACCTCATTTGCACTCACTGTATGTAGACTTTTTGTTTTCTTTTTTTCTACTGTATTATTGACTGTATGTTTTGTTTATTCCATGTGTAACTCTGTGTTGTTATATGTGTCGAATTGCAATGCTTTATCATTGGCCATGTCGCAGTTGCAAATGAGAACTTGTTCTCAACTAGCCTACCTGGTTAAATATAGGTGAAATAAAAAATAAAATAAAAAATTAAATCTACACCGGTCAGCCTCATCTACACCGGTCAGCCTCATCTACACCGGTCAGCATCATCTACACCGGTCAGCATCATCTACACCGGTCAGCCTCATCTATACCGGTCAGCCTCATCTACACCGGTCAGCCTCATCTACACCGGTCAGCCTCTCCTACACCGGTCAGCCTCTTCTACACCGGTCAGCCTCATCTACACCGGTCAGCATCATCTACACCGGTCAGCATCATCTACACCGGTCAGCCTCATCTATACCGGTCAGCCTCATCTACACCGGTCAGCCTCATCTACACCGGTCAGCCTCATCTACACCGGTCAGCCTCTCCTACACCGGTCAGCCTCTTCTACACCGGTCAGCCTCATCTACACCGGTCAGCCTCATCTACACCGGTCAGCCTCATCTACACCGGTCAGCCTCATCTACACCGGTCAGCCTCTGACCGTGGGGCCCTCTTCTACATGGTGACCACGTTGAGGCTGAGTCTGCTCTTTAAGTGATTCTGTTGGTCATCAGTTGGACCACAGCTGTGGTTACAAACCAGGCTGTTTAAAATGGGCAATGGTAAAGATATATATTTGAGGTCTTAAGAAAACATTAGCACTATGAGGCACAGAACAAACAGAATATCATGCGTTGAGCGAAGAAGACTAACTACTTCATCTAATGAAAGGGCCCCAGTTGTCAACTCCTTCAGCTGCATCACTATAATCAAATAAAATTTTATTTGTCACATGCACCGAATGCAACAGGTCACCGTGAAATGCTTACTTACAAGCCTTTAACTAACAATGCAGTTCAAGAAATAGAGTTAACAAAATATTTACAAAATTAACTAAAGTGAAAAAAAAAAGTATAATAATAAAAACCAAAAGTAACACAATAAAATTACATAACAATAACGAGGCTATATACAGGGGGTACCAGTACCAAGTCAGTGTACAGGGGTACAGGTTAGTCAAGGTGATTTGTGCGGGGGTACAGGTTAGTAGAGGTAATTTGTGCAGGGGTACAGGTTATTCAGGTAATTTTCCACTCTGTGGCTCTCCATTATTGACAACGGGCAGTATTACTACCCATTTGAGCCAGGTGAGGGCAGCATACACTGGTCCTTCCCTTGTTCAGAGAATTGGGCTACCTTATCACGCTGGCAACAAGGTTACAACCCCTTGTTGGATTGACAGTAAACTCAAAAAATACATTTGTTTGAATTGAAGGAGTACTTCTCCCACATTAGCTCTTCCCTTGAGTCAACTGCTATTTCTATCTCTATGTTCTATCTCAATGTTCTATCTCTATGTTCTAATTCTATGTTCTATCTTAATGTTCTACATCTATGTTCTATCTCAATGTTCTATCTCAATGTTCTACCTCTATGTTCTATCTCAATGTTCTACCTCTAGGTTCTATCTCATGTTCTACCTCTATATTCTATCTCATGTTCTACCTCTATATTCTATCTCTATGTTCTATCTCATGTTCTATCTCTATGTTATTTCTCTATGTCTATCTCAATGTTCTACCTCTTTGTTCTATCTCTATGTTATATCTCATGTTTTACCTTGATGTTCTATCTCAGGTTCTAACTCTATGTTCTATCTCATGTTCTACCTCTATGTTCTATCTCTATGTTATTTCTCTATGTTCTACCTCTATGTTATTTCTCTATGTTATTTCTCATGTTCTACCTTGATGTTCTATCTCAGGTTCTAACTCTGTTATTTCTCTATGTTCTATCTCGATGTTCTATCGGTATGTTTTGAATGGCTTGATAAGTTGATATGTTTGAATAAAAATTACCTCAGTGAAATAATACAAGATAGACTCCTTTTATTACAATTAAAATCCATCTTGGGGTGTAGCGAAATAAATGTATGTCTTGTTTGGTATAAAGTTAGGGGCTGGGCGATATGGCCAAAATATGGTATTTTAAAAAAAAATTACGATATGACGGTATTTAATGTTTTCGACTAATAAAAGTTCTAAATTTGCTTTATGAGTAGTGTGTGACCCTAGAGTGGCACACTTACATACATTCAAATTATTTCAATGGGCCTTTCTAAATTCTGATTGTTTTATACTGTTCAATTCAAATTCAACCAAAAATAATTTCCTGCATTTCCATCATGTTTTTAGAAGATACTGTTGCACAAACAACATGCTGATTTAAGCCTCCATCAGCACTGGTATCAGACTGTATTAGCTAGCTACGTTTGCTCTGAATCAGTACTTATATTAGCTAATTAGCTAGCCAGCTAACTAGAGAATAGTATTGGTGGCTAACACGATTTAGCTTAACTTGCTAAGAAAATACAAACTAGCTGTTTGCAGATGTAAGAAACACTATTGTAATTATAGAACGCTAGTGGATTTATATTAAGATCAAAGTGGAAACGACATTGTTGCATGTGCTGCATTGACCACACAGACTGAACGAAAGTGTCTCGTGGTCAAGCAACAACAAATGCGCTCCTTGAGTGACAGGGGGCGGGACTAGGTCTGTGTGGAAAGCGGCATGGAGAGAGAGAGAGCGGAGAGGGATGACCCAAGTAAATTATAAAAATGGACGTTACACAAGGTGTATCACATTTAACAAACCAAACATTCAAATACTATTATAGAAGGTAAAGTAAAAACCCAAACCGGTCCGTGCATAAATACCGGTATATAGTAAAATACGATATACTGCCCAGCCTTACATGGACCCTTGGATCCTCAAAAAGTTCTACAACTACCATCGAGAGCACCTTGACTGGCTGCATCATTGGTATGGCAAATGCACCACCCTAGACCGCAAAACGCTACAGAGGGCAGTGCGGACAGACCAGTAAATCATTGGGGCCAAGCTCCCTGCCATCCAGGACCTCTATATTAGGCGGTGGTAGAGGAAGACCCCAAAAATTACTAAACTCATTCTTGTGTATTTTATTCCTCTTGTGTTACAATTTTCTTTTTATTATAATTTTTTAACACTGCATCGTTGGGAAGGGCTTGTAAGCAGGCATTTCACGGATAAGTCTACACTCGTTGTATTCGGCGCATGTGACAAATAAAATGTGATTTGATTCACTGCACTTTACTTAAGGGATAAAATATGACTGTTGAAGTACAATTAGCTTAACCAGGTATCCTCAATGACCCTTCATTCCTTTCACAACTACTTGAATAATGCAATAATACAACCCTCTAAAACAACTACTTGAATAATGCAATAATACAACCCTCTAAAATAACTACTTGAATAATGCAATAATACAACCCTCTAAAACAACTACTTGAATAATGCAATAAAACACACTCAAACATTCACAGAAATGTACAGTACAGACGCTCAAATAACCTCTCCCAGAGCACACAAATCAGACACACAAACAGAAGAATGCACATTCAGCTGGTATTTGATTTTTGTCAATTTAGTTAGTGTCTGTAAACCTGGCCAGACCTTGTGGCCTTCTACAGTCTCTCCAGTCACCTGGTGTGATTGTGGAGCATTGCAGGGGCCTCATCTATTATTTAGCCCTGCAAAGCCTTGGAGGGAGGGTGACATGGAGGGGGGTGGGCAGAGAGGGAGGGAGCCATGGAGTAGGGGGAGCCTTGGAGAGAGGGAGATATGGAGGGAGCCATGGAGGGGGTCGGCATGGAGGGGGGAGCCTTGGAGAGAGGGAGACATGAAGGGAGCCATGGAGGGGGAGCCTTGGAGGGATCCAGGGAGGGGGAGCCGGGGGGAGGCTGCCCTTTGAAAACACATCACCATGAGGAGGTTCTCAGACAATCTCCTCATACACACACTTATTTATTTATAAAAGGGCCTAGTCTCATTCCACCTTCCAAACTAGAGAGAGAGAGGGAGGAAAGGAGGGAGGGAATGAAGGAAGGGGGGGGGGTAGAAAGAGAGAGAAAGACAGAGACAGAGATAGAGAGAGTAAGAGAGGGAGAGATAGGTCGAGTTGCCAGGACCACAAATACAAATTCCATCTAGACACTGTCGCCCTAGAGCACACAAAAAATGATACATACCTCGGCCTAAACATCAGCGCCACAGGTAACTTCCACAATGCTATGAACGAGCTGAGAGACAAGGCAAGAAGGGCCTTCTATGCCATCAAAAGGAACATTCAATTAGGATCTGGCCAAAAATACTTGAATCAGTTATAGAATCCATTGCCATTTATGGCTGTGTGGTTTGGGGTCCGCTCACCAACCAAGAATTCACAAAATGGGACAAACACCACATTGAGACTCTGCATGCAGATTTCTGCAAAAAATATCCTCTGAGTACAACGTAAAACACCAAATAATGCATGCAGAGCAGAATTAGGCCAATACCCGATAATTATCCAAATCCAGAAAAGAGCCATTCAATTCTACAACCACCTAAAAGGAAGTGATTCCCAAACCTTCCATAACAAAGCCATCACCTACAGAGAGATGATCCTGGAGAAGTCTGCCCTAAGCAAACTGGTCCTGGGACTCTGTTCACAAACACAAACACACCCCACAGAGCCCCAGGACAGCAACACAATTAAACCCAACCAAATCATGAGAAATCAAAAAGATAATTACTTGACACATTGGAAAGAATTAACAAAAAAACAGAGCAAACTAGAATGCTATTTGGCCCTAACAGAGAGTACACAGTGGCAGAATACCTGACCACCGTGACTGACCCAAACTTAAGGAAAGCTTTGACTATGTACAGACTCAGTGAGCATAGCCTTGCTATAGAGAAAGGCCGCCATAGGCAGACCTGGCTCTCAAGAGAAGACAGGCTATGTGCACACTGCCCACAAAATGAGGTGGTAACTGAGCTGCACTTCCTAACCTCCTGCCAAATGTATGACCATATTAGAGACACATATTTCCCTCAGATTACACAGATCCACAAAGAATTTGAAAACAAACCCAATTTTGATAAACTCCCATATCTACTGGGTGAAATACCATGTGTGCCATCACAGCAGCAATATTTGTGACCTGTTGCCACAAGAAAAGGGCAACCAGTGAAGAACACACACCATTGTAAATACAACCCATATTTATGTTTATTTATTTTCCCTCTTGTACATTAACTATTTGCACATCGTTACAACACTGTATGCAGCTGTCATGTTCCTGACCTGTTTTCCTTTTTCTTGTATTTATTTAGTTGGTCAGGGCGTGAGTTGGGTGGGTTTGTCTATGTTTGATTTTCTATGTTGGGATGTTTGTGTTCGGCCGGGTATGATTCTCAATCAGAGACAGCTGTCAATCGTTGTCCCTGATTGAGAATCATACTTAGGCAGCCTGGGTTTCACGTGTGTTTTGTGGGTGTTTGTCTTCCGTGTAGTCGTTGTGCCACACGGGACTGTTTGTCGGTTTGATTTTCTATTTGTTATCTTGCTTCATATAGTGTTCAGTTCGATGCTAATAAATTATGGACGCTAACCACTCCGCGTATTGGTCCGATCCTTCTCGCCTCTCCTCGTCCGAGGAGGAGGCATTAGACAGCCGTAACAATAGCCATAATATGACATCTGAAATATCTTTATTTTGGAACTTCTGTGTCTGTAATGTTTACTGTTAATTTTTGTTGTTTATTTAACTTTGTTTATTATCTACTTCACTTGCTTTGGCAATGTTAACATATGTTTCCCATGCCAATAAAGCCCTTGAATTGAAATTGAATTGATAGAGACAGAGAAATAGAGCGAGAGGAGGGAGAGATATAGAGAGGGAGAGGAGAGGGGTAAAAAACATTCCCTGTTTCCATACACCCCAGACTACAGCCTCATAGAGAAGGACCATGCCCGCTCGGGGTATAATTAAATTCACCACTCTGTTCCTCCTTTATCCTCCTTTCTTCTCTCCCTGTCTAACCAGTCGTTCCCTACCAAGGTTCTGTCACAGCCCTGTGATACAGGATTACATGGACAGACCTTACCAGAGTTGATGAGATTACAGCACAACAAAAGTAATTTTTAATAAAAATCTTGACGGGTCCTGCATTAGTGCCTCAGCCTGTGAGGTTAATGAACCGAGAATTGAGCAGTTTCCCTTTACTTGGTTATTTCGGTCATACCAAGTCATTGGTAAGTCATTGGTAACTAATTAGTAACCCAGAACTGCCATAGTGCCACAGCTATCATTGATTGACTTGAATGATGAATGAACCTATTAAAAATAGCTAGCTATCTTTTACCAATCTGATTTGGTAGAAAGATGTGCTTGATATGCAGTCAGCCAAGAGAGCAACTCAGTATTAAGTGGCCAGCCCAAGCCATCACTCCTCATTCATTTGGCAAATAGGAATATCTAATCACCTTGTTAGCAGGACTTCTTCATTTGTATTTGTTTTCTAAATGTGCAGCTCACACTCCACACATCCCCTCAGTTGAGGAAGAAACAACAAATAACAGCTCTTACCAAACTCTCGCCAAACATTCCCTACTTACATACCACTTCTCCCAGTTTACTCAATACTTGAATGTGCTCCTTTTCTAAGAGGATGAGAGGCCAGTTGTGTGGTTTGGTAGTCACGCTCAGGGCTGACACCCATTCCATCCAGTGTACTGAATTAGACTACACTTGACTAGTCAAAAATGTCCATAAAGCTGAAGTGACAGTGCAAGGTGTGACCCGAAACAAGTGGCTGCACAGAGGCTGAGCTGTTAAGGGGCACAGCTCTGGCATGGCCTGCCTGCCTCACACAACACCATGCAGTCTGCTCTGATCACATCAGCACTACAGCCTTCTACTATAGAGCTCACAGAGATCCCAGAGCTCACAGAGATCCCAGAGCTCACAGAGATCCCAGAGCTCACAGAGATCCCAGAGCTCACAGAGATCCCAGAGCTCACAGAGATCCCAGAGCTCACAGAGATCCCAGAGCTCACAGAGATCCCAGAGCTCACAGAGATCCCAGCCCCGGCAGGAACACAGAGGAAAGGAAAGTGAGTAAGAGAGAGAAAAATCAATGAGGAGGAGAACAGAACAACCCTCTGCACTGTTGCACTAGACATGTCCTTACCTTGAGGGACAGAGCGAGAGAGAGGACAGACTGACAGAGAGATAGAGAGACAGAGAGAGTGAAAGAGAGAGAGACAGACTGACTGACAGAGAGAGAAAGAGCAAGAGAGAGAGAGAGGGAGTGAATGAAGTTGAACCATGTGTCCAATGAGGGAATGAAAACAATGTACAACCATTATTGCGATCATGATCCTGTCCATCAAAATGTAACACCTGGTCGGTAATAAAAATGTGTTGTTTCACTCAGCAAACATCTACCTCAGGGCACAAGAAAGGTCATGCTACACCGAAGACCAGACTTCAACATCCCCTCCATCTGCCATTAGAACACAGACTTAGTCCAGTGTACCAGAGGCTGGATTCTCCTAGCCTGGACCCAGATCTGTTCGTTCTGTCTCGCCAACTCCCATGGCCATTACATCACGCATGGCAAGACAAACAGGTCCGAGACCAGGTCAGGATTCTCCTAGGTTAGGTTTTGTGGACGGTAACCCAAAGTTGTCCTCCCCTGACTGCAGCTGGTTGGGTTGCCTGGGTGCTAATCTCCCTGACAGGCAGTTATCTCAATGCCAGGTCAGAGGCAACATGGCAGATTACTGGCAATACATGAGCCAATCTAGCAGATTACAGCTGTAATCCACTGTCTCCTGACACTCAGGGTCTGAGATGCTAATGTGGGTGTCTGTCTGGCTCCTTCCTTTCCTCTCATATCAGCACCATAGGTCATGAACGTATGGTGTGCAGCCTTAAAACCATAAAGGAATTTAGCCACTGCAGTTTATATTTTACCAATGAGTGGAAGATAATTAATTGAGTGTAAGTATTTCAAATATGATACATGTATTTCCATCTATCTCCTGAGGGGAACCAGTAGCCTAGTACAAGGCTGTAACATTAGTGAAATCCACTCTGCTTTAGGCAGTGAGCACGAGGGGTTAACTTAACTCTCCGCCTGCTCAGAGTCAGCAAGCATGGTTTTCATGTGTTGGACGCCATCCCATTCACTCCGTTCCAGCCATTATTATGAGGCGTCCTGCCCTCAGCAGCCTCCACTGGTGGAAATAGTTCAGCCTTAGGCTGTGCCTTCAATAGAACTGTAGAGCACTTCAACCATTAGCATTGATTTTATGGAGGTACAATATGGAAATTCTGCATACACAGAATCAGGCGTATGATTACAATTCTACACCATCATTAATGTTAATGAGCAAACTAGGTGCAAGCCTTTCTTAATGCATTATCCACACGTTCAGAATAGCATACAATGTACGGCAACAAGGAAGGACCTACATTGTCGTCATTAACAGTGTCATGAAATGTATACGATAGAAGAATTATTGAAAAAGTAACAAAAAAACAAATGAGGGGGGTGGCTAAATTTAAACACACGCACGCACGCACACACAGACAGACATAGGCACAGACACACACACAGCTGGTTAGTTGGTCACAACCCTCCGTGCTAATCTCTTGCAGTGAAGAAAGGAAAAGAGACATTTGCATTACAATAGGGGCGAGAGAGAGAATCGAGAGAGAGAGATAGAGAGACACATATTTCCCTCAGATTACACAGATCCACAAAGAATTTCAGGGCAACTCAGTCACCTGAGTACCGAAGGGTGAACACAGGCAACACATAGGACCTACACTGTAGCAAGTGTGAACAATGTGAATCACCTGAAGAGGTTCCTCTCACTAGTCTCAGCCCAGCTAAGCCACAGCCGTTCCACTGGGACTTCCAGACCTCCACAGTGGAGCAGTAGTAGCCAGCCAGAATGAATTACAGCAACCTGATGTGAAGACAGGGTTTGCTATTCTTATTGCAATATTCATAAGGAGATGATGTCAACGAGACATCCCTGCTGCTCTGGGGTGAGGCTTCCCTCTCTTGAAAGCAGTAATCCAGGTCACCTCAAAGTTACAGGGGGAAGAAATGTGTAGCTACTAGCTAGCTTCTACTGCTGTGCTGAGCAACACATGGTGGTCTGGAGTAACTACAATAATGCTGTTACAGAGTACCAAGGCACAGGTAACAGGAATGCATGGATGAAGGATGTACAGGGCTAATGATCATTTAAGTATCACGTTGGGGTCACCAAAATAGGGTAGTTGGAACAAAGGTATCTGGGGCTCTTTCCCGTTCACTGGGAAATTAATACCCTGTTTTACATGTTAATTAGTTCCTCCAATTGCAGCTTGGCTGCTGGTCATCAATAACCCAACCTAGGTGACATCTCCCATTATCACACAGTAGGAGGACAGGCAGGGGAGAAGACCTGCATAAATGTGACTGACTGTCAGCTTACAGATCTTTATGTCTTCACCCTGTTGGGTTGTAGGGTTTGGCCGGGGTAGGCCGTCATTGTAAAATAAGAATATGTGCTTAACTGTCTAGTTAAATAAAGGTTCAACAAATAAAATAAATAAATAACAATGTTCCAGCAGTGTGGAACTCGGTCATACTCTGTGGAGCAGCTAGTGATTGATAAAATAGGAAGTGAGGTTTAGACACCAGGGTTGATCTCTCTATTGTACAGTATATCAAACAAGGGAAGGGCATATTCAGCTAAACAGCCTCAGGAATGTGCTATTCAATATTTCATATAGTTATGCTTCCGTAAAAAATGGAAGCAGGATTTCTTCCAGAGAACATTGAACTATAGTTTGGTAAGGGAGAGTGAGGGAAGCATTGCTACAGGCAGTGAGGCAAGTGTACAGGTCTGTACAGATGGAGGGTCAAGGAGTCTATCTGGGACCCAAAATCAGCCAGACTCCATCAGCCAGCTTCTGCTTTGCTACAGTCTGATCCAAAACATCTGGCAACGAGAGCTTAGTTTCACAGTTTAATCCATTACTTAGTTGGTCCATCAGAGAAATGATCTGATCCAGGTATAGTTTATAGTACAGAGTGTATAGTACAGTATAAAAACTGGTTCAGATGGTGCCCCGCTACGTTTAAATCATCCAGACTGGCTTGTCTGCTTCAAACACTGGGTCAAACAGTCCACACAATGTTCCCCAAATCTCTCCAAGTATCAGTGTGTTTGAACATCTATCCTACAATAACAGGGACCACCCTAAAACTCATTCAGTAAGGGCTTTCAATGAGACACTATCAATGGGTTTGAGACTAATGAGGCTGCGATAAACTGACTTGTACTTATACAGAGTGGTACGATTGATCATATTTGATAAACATTTATCATTGACACCTACTGTAAGCCAGTGACAGTCTATCTCACACAAGAAAATCAATTAGGCATGAGATGAGAATGGTACTCTTCACAAGTTAATTAATTTATATGATGCTGTTTACCCCTTGGAGTGAGAGGTCAGCCATTAATATTTATGTTCCACAGATTGCTTGTGGATTAGCTTTGGCCGTGGGCCAAACGGCTCTTTAATGACTGAATTAAACAACCATCTGGGGAGCAGCCATCTCCACAAATAGGGTTGCAGCATGGCTTTTTCAGTTTCTTGTCACTTTCACACAAATGATATGACAGATTTCCATATGAGGTATTCTGTGTCATATGGTTTGTTTGAGGTGCTAAGTAAATGCCAATATGCCATATTGACATTCAGTTCAAGCTACATAGTATTTTACATCTTTTTTACATTGATTACAATTTGCAAATATCTATGCTGTAACATCATCATTCCTTGATCATTGATGGTAAATTCTAATTCTTGAGAAAGAAACCCTCCTCACAATTGTAATTACCTACACACATTTTCTTTGGTTTAGAGCTCAAGTTTCAGACCAATGAGGACATGGTATAACATTCACTAACTAGAATAGAAAATACATTCTTAATTAAATCAATAGTGATCCTTAAATGGTAGCCTAAATTCTGTGCCACCACTGGTTCTCAGATGAAAATAGGTTAAACAATCACTATAACTGGAAAGTGGCTGCAATACATCCTGAGTCAGAAGAGAAGCACTTAGATACTGTATTTTTCCTTCCAAGTGAATTCATCTTGCAGTTTGACACCACACTTCATTAACCATGTCAATACAAGCACATTACAGAGTACTAAATATTTCTCTATGATGTGACTAAGGTGGTTGAACAGGTTATGATAAGGCATTCAGTTAAAATGAATAGATACTTAATAAACCTTGGTCATGCAACCTAATGTATTAGAATGTCCACTAAGATAGCTAGTGGAAGCACCAAATGACACACTGACCACAGTATTACTGCAGGAGGCGTTTAAGATGATGATGATGTAGTGTGGTTTTATTGTGTATAGCAGGGTCCTTCCAATAACCAGGGGCCCAGTGAGAGGCAGGCTCAGGGAGTTCTCCGTTTGCAGGTTTACCTGGGTAGGCAGCCAGTCACCTCTCCCCCGTCTCAACCCCACCTCAACCCTGTCTCACCCCGATCTCTCTGTTCACTTAAGCAAAACAACCAACTGCTGAACAATCCCAGGATGCAATGCACCTCCATTTTCTCCAAATGACAGTCCTTGTATACATCACTAAGTATGCAAAATATTTACTAGTACATTAATATCATGAACATACAAAACACTAATCAAACCTCATTAACTGGTTCATCTACAGTGATGATAACAAATTCAGCTAAAATACTGGGATGCTTTTTTAGTAAACATAATTATTATTGAGGTTTATCAGAAAGAACAAGCCTACAGAATTTGTGCATTGAAAATCATATCTATAATCGTGTAATAATAATCTGTGTTGCCAGTGACAGCTTGTCCAAGAGGAGGCCAGTCAGGGATGCTTCTGTAGGACTAAGGCACATATCCAAAGAGAAAGAATCCATCACACTGTCTCACTGATCTGCCCTCACCTTTGCCACACAACCTTGTTCTTATTCAACCTGCAAAACCATAACAGGCTCTTTGGCCAGTAGAACTCCATCAGGTCAATGTAAGGTGAGCATAAGGCCACTGGAGCCACATACAGTGCCTTCGGAATGTATACAGACTCCTTGACTTTTTCCACATTTTGTTACGTTACAGCCTTATTCAAAAATGTCTTTCTGTTTTTTATTTTGTATAAATTGCCAAAAATGTCTAAAAACCTGTTTTCACTTTGTCATTATGGGATATTGTGTGTAAAAAAATATCTACTCCATTTTAGAATCAGGCTGTATCGTAACAAAATGAGTCTGAATACTTTCCGAAGGCACTGTATTAAAGATAGGCGCAGCGGTTTGTTGTTTTTGACTAAAAGTAGCCAATCTAAATTAGATTATAAATACTGTATCCTAATCAGTGGTGGAAAAAGTACCCCATTGTCATACTTGAGTAAGTGTAAAGATACCTTAATAGAAAATGACTCAAGTAAAAGTGAAAGTCACCCAGTAAAATCTGTGTCTGTGTCACACTGCTTTGCTTTATCTTGGCCAGGTCGCAGTTGTAAATGAGAACTTGTTCTCAACTAGCTTACCTGGTTAAATAAAGGTGAAATAAAAAAATACAAATAAAAAATGACCAGTTAAATATACCTGCTGGAGCGCGTGCTACAGGGGTGGGTGCTGCTATGGTGGCCAGTGAGCTGCGATAAGGCGGGACTTTACCAAGCAAAGACTTATAGTTGACCTGGAGCCAGTGGGTTTGGCGACGAATATGAAGCGGGGGCCAGCCAACGAGAGCATACAGGTCGCAGTGGTGGGTAGTATATGGGGCTTTGGTGACAAAACGGATGGCACTGTGATAGACTACATCCAAATTGCCGAGTAGAGTGTTGGAGGCTATTTTGTATTTGGTGATATGTATCGCCAAAGTCAATGATTGGTAGGATGGTCAGTTTTACGAGGGTATGTTTGGCAGCATGAGTGAAGGATGCTTTGTTGCGATATAGGAAGCCGATTCTAGATTTAATTTTGGATTGGAGATGCTTAATGTGAGTCTGAAAGGAGAGTTTACAGTCTAACCAGACACCTGGGTATTTGTAGTTGTCCACATATTCTAAGTCAGAACCATCCAGAGTAGTGATGCTAGTCGGGTTGGCGGGTGCGGGAAGCAATCGGGTTAAAGAGCATGCATTTAGTTTTACTTGCATTTAAAAGCAGTTGGAGGCCACGGAATGAGTGCTGTATGGCATTAAAGCTCGTTTGGAGGTTTGTTATTAACACAGTGTCCAAAGAAGGGCCAGATGTATACAGAATGGTGTCGTCTGCATAGAGATGGATCAGAGAATCACCAGCAGCAAGAGCGACATCATTGATATATAAGTAGTACTTTAAAGTATTTCTACTTAAGTACTTTACACCGCTGATGCTAATCCTGCTAGCTAAACTGCTCGGATTTTCCCGATTTGGGACTGCCTCTTCTCATGGAGGCCTCCCCATTCAGAGGAAAAGGAGAATGTTTCCTGCGTTATAGGTGTTGTGTTTACTATGCTCTTTTCGGGAACACTGTGGACAGACTGCATTTTCAATGCAACAACTGCCTGCTAGCGGAGAACTATAGGACCAAGCTGTCACAGCGTTGCACAATTTTTTGGGGAAACCACAGCCACATACCTTCTCCTTCTCTACACCTCAGGCTGGACGTCGTTCCATTCTTTGACTGACTGGCCAGTGCTTCACAGGGACCTTTCACCGGGGAAGTCTCCCCCGCCTGGGGGAGACCGACGGTTCTAGAGGACCTAGCGGACGCCACTGGTTCCGATCCCAATCCCGCTATCAATCAATGGAAACATGTCACTTTGAGAAGTCCAATTCAGACAGCTTCAACCCCCTGGCCTTGGAGGTTGCAGCGGCATCGTCCTTTACCCTGTTTCCAACTCATGGAGATCCTACCGACCTTCTGAGCTCCTCTCTCATGGGATCGTGAGGGTGTTTGAGACTCCGGCCCCTTCATCAGCCACGATGGTCGATTGGGCCCCATCTCCCATCGGTCCTCAGGGGTCTCCTAAACCACCTCCTCTGCAATTTTACCAGCTGTCATCATTGACAGCTCTATGGTGAGAAACATCTCGGTTCCCAGGGAAAAAACCCTGTGATATCCTGGAGCATGAGTACAGGACATTACAAGGCTGCTTCCTACCATTCTATGACAGGTGCCATGGGCTTACGTTGTCGTAGTCCATGTGGGGGCAAACGACATTAGGAGGGCTGGCTCGGAACTGCTGAAACTGGATTTGATTCTAGCTCTGAAAGACTACAAAAAGCAGCCGATTATTTCAAGCCCTGTACCATTGAAAGATTCAGCAGGCTACTGGCATTACACATCTGGCTAAAAGTCTACTGTAGTTCTGTTGGCATAACTTTTATAGATAACTTTAACACCTTTTGGAAACAGAAGATGATCTATTCTACAGTAATGATGGAGTCTATTCAAATCATGTTGGTGCCCGGACCCTGTCAAGGCCACGTTGAGACAATAACTTTTCAGTGACCAAAGTTCTGCTCAGATAATCTCTACCATTGTGTCGCTGAGTTGTCGTAGTGCTGCTGCAAATGTATATTGTCCCAGGGATGTTGGCAGACATAATGTAAGTAACCTCATTTATGTTCCTTTAACTCCCCTGAATGCCTCTGTCAATCCAACAGCTATTGTCAGCAGTAATCATGCGAATATGATCTTGAGTTCTACTGTTAGCACTGAGGCGGTTTGCCCTAGTAGGAAGTCCACTGTGTGCAGTTCACCCTGCAGCTCAAACATAAATAGCACTGTCATGTCTACCTCTGATAAGACTCCCAGTAAAGCAATAAAAGCAATCAAGCATCCCAGAAAAGTGCAAAAAATAGCCAACATTAATATATGTAGCCAAGGTTTATGAAATCGATAACTTGCTAGTAACAGATAACATTCATATACTGGCTATCTCTGAAACGCACTTAGATAATACCTTTCATGATACAGTGGTAGCAATAGATGGTTACAATATCTACAGAAGAAACAGACATGCGAATGGGGGTGGTGTTGCTGTTTATATTCAGAGTCATATTCCTGTAAAGCTTAGAGAGGATACATATCAAATCATGTTGAAGACATATGGCTACAGGTTCACTTGCCTCACCTAAAGCCCATTCTTGTGGGAAGGTGGTATAGAACACCAAGTGCTAACAGTCAATATTTGGATAATGTGTGAATTCTTGATAATGTATATGATATCAACAGAAAGGTTTATTTTCTGGGTGACCTAAATATTGACTGGCTTTCATCAAGCTGTCCATACAAGAAAATGTTTCAAACTGTAACCAGTGCCTGCAACCTGGTTCAGGTTATCATTTAACAGGATATTTACAAACATCACAGGAATTAAATCATCCGTGCATTGACCACATCTTTGCTAATACTGCAGAAATCTGCTCTAAAGCAGTACCCACATCCATCGGATGTAGTGATCATAATATAGTAGCCATATCTATGAAACCCAAAGTTCCAAAGGCTGGGCCTAATATAGTGTATAAGAGATCATACAATATGTATTGTACTGATTCCTATGTTGAAGATGTAAATAATATTTGCTGATCTGTGGTGTGAAATGAGGAGCAACCAGACGCTGCACTTGATGCATGAATGAAATAGATTATTCCAGTTACTAATAAAAATGTACCCATTAAGAACATGACTGTAAAACCGGTTCAATCCCTGTGGTTTGATGAGAAATTGAAAAATTGTATGGTTGAAAGGGATTTTTATTTAACTAGGCAAGTCAGTTAAGAACAAAATCTTATTTACAATGACAGCCTACCGGGGAACAGTGGGTTAACTGCCTTGTTCAGGGGCAGAACTACATATTTTTACCTTGTCAGCTCGGGGATTCAATCCAGCAACCTTTCGGTTACTGGCCCAATGCTCGAACCACTAGGCTACCTGCCGCCCCAGAACAAATTCTTATTTACAATGACGCCCTACCCCGGCCAAACCCGGATGACACTGGGCCAATTGTACGCCGCCCTATGCGACTCCCAATCACGGCCGGATGTGATGCAGCCTGGATGAGGCAAAGTAAATGGCAAATAGTCTGGCAACACAGCTGATTGGCAAACATACCGCAAATGGAGAAACCATGTGACTAATCAAAACTAAAATAAACTGTACTGTGAAACAAATACAAATAATATAAAGGATAATAGTAAAACGCTTTGGAGCACTTTAAATGAAATGTTGGGCTAAAAGCTTCATCATTACTTGAATCAGATGGTCATTCATCACAAAACCCACTGATATTGCCAACTACTTCAATTACTTTTTAATTAGCAAGATTGGCATGACATGGCAACAACAAATGCTGAACCTACACATCCATGCATAACTGACCAAATATGAAAGATAAGCATTGTAATTTTTTTTCTGTAAAGTGAGTGTGTAAGAGGTGAAAAAATAATTACTGTCTATCAACAATGACAAGTCACCTGGGTCTGACAACTTGGATGGAAAATCACTGAGGATGAAAGCGGATTATATTGCCACTCCTATTTGCCATATCTTCATTCTAAGGCTGTCCCGACCCCAAAAAATCTTGGTTGACCAAAAGCCGTCTTGTGCACTTTATCTAAATATTCTGTACTTTCGACTAATCGATTGATCGACATTTGAAAATGTGTATTTTCACATATATAGCCACACCCTATGTGTTTTAATGAAATCAACTTCATGCATTGAGCTTGTCTGATGCTTTAAGCCTCTGTTTGATGAAATAAGACACAAATGACTCAAGAGGGAGCCAGAGATCAAGATAACCAAAAGAAAAAAACTTAACCTGACCCAACCATGCTCCTCCCGCTACTGCTGGCTTTTGCAGATTCTGCCGTTACTCTCCTGAAATTGCTGGTAATAGGACCACACGTGGAGTCGCAAACCTTTCTTACGTTGAATGCCACTTTATCTGACTATTTCTACCAATCTGCACGGCAGTTTCATATCAACAGTTTCATTTAATTTATAATAATGTCTTTGAATCTCAAAATCACGTTGGCTACGCTGTCACACCCTTATCTGTTTCACCTGTCCTTGTGCTTGTCTCCACCCCCTCCAGGTGTCGCTTATTTTCCCCAGTGTATTTATCCCTGTGTTTCCTGTCTCTCTGTGCCAGTTCGTCTTGTCTTGTCAAGTCAACCATTGTTTTTATCCCATGCTCCTGTTTTTTTCTATTCTCTGTTTTGCTAGTCCTCCCGGTTTTGACCCTTGCTTGCCCTAACTCTGAACCCGCCTGCCCTGACCTTGAACCTGTCTGCCACTCTGTACCTCCTGGACTCTGACCTTGTTATGATCTTTTGCCTGTCCATGACCATTCTCTTGCCTGCCCCTTGGATACTAATAAATATCAGAGACACTAACCATCTGCCTCCCGTGTCTGCATCTGGGTCTCACCCTGTGCTCGTACATACGCATGGCCTGTCTGCAACAAACTTGAAACATTGTATAAACTATTAACTTGGGTCCAGCCCGAAGCTCATGCTAGCAAACTTACAGTATTGTATAAAATATTCAGGGACCTCAGAGTTTCCCGTGCCAGTTAGCTTGGGACAGACACAGCTGTAGGCTATTTGCGAAAGGGATAAGAAGTAATTAGGTAGTCCAATTTTATGATGTTTCCAATGGATCAGAGCAAACAAAATAAAATGACTAAATTGACAAAACTCATAAATTAAATTAACCAAATAAACCAAAACATATTTCTCACAGGTGTAGCATACAGTAGGTTGTGCACTCTGCAAACAATGTGTCCACTCTGACAATGAGAACGGTAAAATAATGCAATAATAATATATTGAATTATAGAAATTATAATTATAGGAATTAACGATAAATGTACTACTGGTGATACATGTCATGGGGAATTGATAGACTAACAATCAAATAGAAACAATTCACACAATTCACACAATAAATGTATGACATTTAAGTCATTTAGCAATGAATGTGCACAAATTGCTTGACAAAAAGAATCTTGGTCAACCAACAGCCTATTGACCAAACAATCGACCAGTCGACTAATTGGGGTCAGCCCTAATTCCTTCTAAGCCTACAGGAAAGTGTGTGCACTCAGGCCTGGAGGGAAGCAAAAGTCATTTCGCTACCCAAGAATAGCAAAGCACCTTTTACTGGCTCAAACAGCCGACCAATCAGCCTGTTACCAACCCTTAGTAAACTTTAGGAAAAAATTGGGTATGACCAGATACAATACTATTTCACAGTAAACAAATTAACAACAGACTTTCAGCACGCTTATAGGGAAGGGTACTCAACATATACGGCACACAAATGACTGATTATTGGCCAAAATAAATTGATAATAAGAATATTGTAGGAGCTGTTTTGTTAGACTTCATTCATAATCATAATATGCTGATGGAAAAAACCTGTGTTATGGCATTACATATATTGTGGATCGAAAGTTGCCTGTCTAAAAGAAAACAAAGGGTGTTCTTTAATGCAACCCCCTCCAACATAATCCAGGTAGCGTCAGGCATTCCCCAGGGCAGCTGTCTAGGCCCTTTACTTTTTTCAATCTTTACTAATGACCTGCCACTGGCACTGAGTAAAGCCTGCGTGTCTTTGTATGCTGATCACTCAATATGATACACATCAGCTATTACGGCAAGTGAAATCACTGCAACACAAGAGCTGCAGTCAGTTTTAGAAATGATGGCAAGAAATAAACATACAAAAATGAAGAGCATTGTATTTGGGACAAATCATTCACTAAACCCTAAACCTTAACTAAATCTTGTAATGAATAATGTCGAAACTGATCAAGTTGGGGAGACTTAACAGCTTGGTGTAACCCTGGATTGTAAACTGTCATGGTCAAAACATATTGGTGCAATGGTAACTAAGATGGGGAGAGGTCTGTCTGTAATAAAGCGCTGCTATGCTTTCCTGACAAGTCCTACAGGCCCTAGTTTTGTCGCACCTGGACTACTGCCCATTCATATGATCAAGTGCCACAAAGAGTAACATAGGCAAATCACAGTTGGCACAGAACAGAGCTGCACGGCTGGCCCTTAAATGTATGCAGAGAGATAAAATCAATAACAGGCATGTCAATCTCTCCTGGCTCAAAGTAGAGGAGTGATTGACTGCATCACTACTTGTCTTTGTGAGAGGTATTGACATGTTGAAAGCACCAAGCTGTCTGTTTAAACTACTAGCACACAGCTCGGACACCATGCATACCCCACAAGACATGCCACCAGAGGTCTCTTCACAGTCCCCAAGTCCAGAACAGACTATGGGTGGAGCACAGTACTACATAGAGCCATGACTACATGGAACATAAAGTAATTCATGCAAGCAGTAGAATCAGAAAAAAATTATAAAACTATACCTTATGGAACAGTGTGGACTGTGAAGTGGGTTGAGTCACTGACGTGATCTTCCTGTCCAGGTTGACACCCCCCCTTGGATTCGTGCCTTGGGGGAGATCTTCGTGGGCTATACTCGGCCTTGTCTCAGGATAGTAAGTAGGTGGTTGAAAATATCCCTCTAGTGGTGTGGGAGCTGTGCTTTGGCAAAGTGGGTGGGGTTATATCCTGCCTGTTTGGCCCTGTCCGGGGGTATCGTCGGACGGGGCCACAGTGTCTCCTGACCCCTCCTGTCTCAGCCTCCAGTATTTATGCTGCAATAGTTAGTGTGTCGGGGGGCTAGGATCAGTTTGTTATATCTGGAGTATTTTTCCTGTCTTATCTGGTGTCCTGTCTGAATTAGGACCATGCCTCAGGACTACCTGGCCTGATGACTTCTTGCTGTCCCCAGTCCCCCTGGTCGTGCTGCTGCTCCAGTTTCAACTGTTCTGCCTGAGGCTATGGAACCCTGTCCTGTTCACCGGACGTGCTACCTTGTCCCAGACCTGCTGTTTTCAACTCTCTAGAGACAGCAGGAGCAGTAGAGATACTCTGAATGATCGGCTATGAAAAGCCAACTGACATTTACTCCTGAGGTGCTGACCTGTTGCACCCTCTACAACCCTTTTGGTTATTATTATTTAACCCTGCTGGTCATCTATGAACATTTGAACATCTTGGCCATGTTCTGTTATAATCTCCACCCGGCACAGCCAGAAGAGGACTGCCCCCCCCCTCATAGCCTGGTTCCTCTCTAGGTTTCTTCCTAGGTTCTGGCCTTTCTAGGGAGTTTTTCCTAGCCACCGTGCTTCTACACCTGCATTGCTTGCTGTTTGGGGTTTTAGGCTGGGTTTCTGTACAGCACTTTGTGACATCAGCTGATGTAAGAAGGGTTTTATAAATACATTTTATTGATTGATTGATTGATTCATTTTAGAGACACACACACGCATATAGGTCCATATCATTGTTTTTCTTTTTGGACATAGGAGGCCCGCAAAACACTTTGGTGGACCGTACAATATATTTCGATGCAGAAAAAACCCTGGCAAGACCTCAGTTTCACACACACATTATCTGCGCATGTGCAGGGGACCAAAACAGTGGAGAAGTTGAGCGTCACGCTTCAACGCTCTTAGTTGTTGAGGAAATGTATTCACTATGCCGTTTACTTTCTACATCTACGTCATATATCTGAGTCTACCTTTATGGTTGAAACATTATCATACACACGCACACACACTTTCGCATTCTGCTCTTTAGCATTCACCACTACATGTCGCATTTTTGTTCTTCAGAATCCAAAGTAAGCCATAGCAGAACTAGGACATGTACTGTACTGGTGGGGTGTAAGGATTACTCCTGCCCTCCCTCAGGTTTCACAGCTCTTCACCACCACCTGTTCTATAGCCCATGTCCACAGAGAGATGGAGAGAACAAGAGAGGAGAGCAGGAGAGGGACAGATGGTGCTGGGGCCTAGAGGAGGACCGAATTGAAACAAGTGCCCTCCATTCTCCCACCTATCCTCCTCTCCAACCCACAGACAGTACCAGTGGGTCCCTCCTTTCAGTGGCTTGTTAATGATGTGGCCCTGCTAAGGCATTACTGGGAGTTCCTATTATGAGAAGAGCATGATTTAAGCTCTGTCCAAAATGTTTGAGTGTGTGTGTGTGTTTGTATGTGTGTGTGTTACCCCTGCAACATGGTAGGTAAAGGTGAAATTGACAGCATCAATGAGAACACGTCTAATCACATTTACAACCACAGGAAACAAGAGAATCTGAGTGATCCACAGTTCATAGGCAATCATCAGGATGGCTTACAGTCTTTATACACACAATTTCATAGTCATACCATTGACCATCTTACAGGCTTTTATATCTGTAATCTATTTTTTTTTAAATTCCTTGGGGCAGAATAGCTACCAAGTGGCACAGCGGTCTAAGTCTCTGCATCTCAGTGCTAGAGGTGTCGCTACAGACAACCTGGTTTGAATCCAGGCTGTATCATAACCGGCTGTGATCGGGAGTCCCATATGGTGGCGCACAATTGGCCCAGCGTCGTCCGTGTTCTGATGGGGTAGGCCGTTATTGTAACTAATCATTTGTTCTTAACTGACTTGCCTGGTTAAATAAAATGTTTATACAGCAGACAGAAGATGTATGCACACTCTCTCATTTCTGCAGGAGAGCAATTTTCTCCCTTAAATAGTAGATCAAATTGTTATCCATTAAAGCATAGGTGTCAAACTCATTCCACGGGGGGCCGAGTGTCTGCGGGTTTTCGCTCCTCCCTTGTACTTGATTGATGAATTAACATCACTAATTAGTTAGGAACTCCCCACACCTGGTTGTCTAGGACTTTATTGAAAGGAAAAACCAAAAACCTGCAGACACTAGGCCCTCCGTGGAATGAGTTTGACACCCCTGCATTAAAGAGTGGAGAATGATATTCCCACTCAAAATGCAACGGAATAACTCTCCCCAAATATTTCTTTTTTAGTCACATGTGCCGAATACAACAGATCTTACAGTGAAATGCTTACTTACGAGCCCCTAACCAACAATGCAGTTAAAAAAAATATGGATAAGAATAAGAGATAAAAGTAACAAGTAATTAAAGAGCAGCAGTAAAATAACAATAGTGAAACTATATAGAGGTGGGGGTACTGATACAGGGTCAATGTGCGGGGGTAGAATGTACATGTAGGTAGAGTTATTAAAGTGACTATGCATAGATGACAACAGAAAGTAGCAGTGGTGTAAAGAAGGGGAGAGGGGAGGGGGGCAATGCAAATAGTCTGGGTAGCCATTTGACTAGATGTTCAGGAGACTTATGGCTTGGGGGTAGAAGGTGTTTAGAAGCGTCTTGGACCTAGACTTGGCACTCTGGTACCGCTTGCAGTGCAGTAGCAGAGAGAACAGTCTATGACTAGGGTGGCTGGAGTCTTTGAATTTTTAGGGCCTTCCTCTGACACCGCCTGGTATGGAAGTCCTGGATGGCAGGAAGCTTGGCCCCAGTGATGTACTGGGCCATACCTAATACCCTCTGTAGGGCCTTGTGGTCGGAGGCTGAGCAGTTGCCATACCAGGCAGTGATGGTACCAGTCAGGATGCTCTCGATGGTGCAGCTGTGGAACTTTTTGAGGATCTGAGGACCCATGCCAAATCTTTTCAGTCTCCTAAGGGGGAAAAGGTTTTGTCGTGCCCTCTTCACAACTGTCTTGGTGTGTTTGGACCATGTTAGTTTGTTGGTGATGTGGACACCAAGGAACTTGAAGCTCTCAACCTGCTCCACTGCAGCCCCGTCGATGAGAATGGGGGTGTGCTCGGTCCTCTTTTTCCTGTAGTCCACAATAATCTCCTTTGTCTTGATCACATTGTGGGAGAGGTTGTTGTCCTGGCACCACACGGCCAGGTCTGACCTCCTCCCTGTAAGTTGTCTCGTCGTTGTCGGTGATCAGGCACTGTTGTGTCATTGGCAAATTTAATGATGGTGTTGGAGCCGTGCCTTGCCGTGCAGTCATGCGTGAACGAGGAGTACAGGAGGGGACTGAGCATGCACCCCTGAGGGGCCCCTGTGTTGAGGATCAGATTGGCGAATGTGTTGTTTCCTACCCTTACCACCCGTCAGAAAGTCCAGGATCCAGTTGCAGTGGGAGGTGTTTAGTCCCAGGGTCCTTAGCTTATTGATGAGCTTTGAGGGCACTATGGTGTTGAATGCTGAGCTGTAGTCAAAGAATGGCATTCTCACATAGGTGTTCCTTTTGTCCAGGTAGGAAAGGGCAGTGTGGAGTGCAATAGAGATTGCATCATCTGTGGATCTGTTGGTGCGGTATGCAAATTGGAGTGGGTCTAGGGTTTCTTGGATGATGGTGTTGATGTGAGCCATGACCAGCCTTTCAAAGCACTTCATGGCTACAGACGGGAGTGCTATGGTTCAGTAGTAATTTAGGCCGGTTACCTTAGTGTTCTTGGGCACAGGTACTATGGTGGTCTGCTTAAAACATGTTTGTTTTACAGACTCGGACAGAGAGAGGTTGAAAATGTCAGTGAAGACACTTGCCAGTTGGTCAGCGCATGCTCGCAGTACACATCCGTCTGGCCCTGCGGCCTTGTGAATGTTGACCTCTTTAAAGGTCTTACTCACACCGGCTGTGGAGAGCATGATCACACAGTCTTCCGGAACAGCTGGTGCTCTCATGCATGTTTCATATAGCCTATCACTGAGGTTGATGGACAATGTTGGATGTATGTGTGTATATTGAGAAAAAAAACAAGCCTGCCAATGATGACTTGCATATACCCTATATACCACACCTCATATCACAGGTGTACAAACAACCATCACATCTCTATTTCCCTTTTGCTAAATACATAAATCAATGCCACCCCTTTCAATGGGAGACTAAAACTGTGGTGACAGGGTAACCCAAAACCACTAGATAAGAGACTAACCACTGAAAAATATGACTAGGGACTGAAATATGGTGCACAGATAGATTACGGATTAATATGAATGAATAGGTTAAACTAATCGGAATAACCTTCTTGAATAGTACTCCTCATCCTCAATCACATCATCGAACAGCTCACAGCACTCTTAACCTCATACTTTAGGCTGAACTTTTTCAAACGATCATGAAGTCAAAGTCAAAGCTAAACTCTGGATGTGTGTAGAATCTAACATCTTATGACAGGATCCCTTGATGGCTCTCCATAACTATGGACAATACACCATTCTTTCCTGGCCCTTCAAATTCATTAGGGTCAATGTCAGTGGCTACGGCTAATGCGCTTGACAGGAACCTAGTTCAGACAGAAGTCCTCTCCCACTCCATTCAGCCATAGTGAGGAGTAGGCAGAGGAGGGAGAGCTCTCTCCAACACTACGTAGGATCAGCACGAGACTTCACATCAACTCCATCACACCATCTTAAAAACTTTTACTGCAGTGTGCTAAATCAGGGTCACATAGAGCGCTTCTTGGTAGTCATAAATAAATCTACTTTGAAACAAAAGTATACACCTCACACACATGGAAGAAGACACCTGTACCATGTCAGATAAATGTACCATGTCAGTAGAAATGTATTTTATTTTGAGTTTGACCCCAATATTACACTTTATATACATCACAGAAGACTGAAATATAACAAAATCTTTGACATAGAAATAACGGATTTTCAGCGTAATAAAAAAAAAACGATTTTAACGATTTTAATACCATTCCACCGATAAGGCCACTAGGTCATTTGACTGCATGAGAGGGCTACCCTTCCTTTCCAAAGCTTGCCGAATGAAACAAAATAATCATGAATAGACATGTACCAAGGTTAGAACACACAAAGACAAACAAATGCTAAATGGGAGACTTTATGACAACTTTCAACCACTCAATAACATTGCTATGAAATGTTTGCTTTGTTGGAAAAGTGCCAATAAGACAGCGTTTACACAGGCAGACACATTCTGATCTTTTGCCCAGTTATTAGTAAAAGAGCTGATCTGATTTGTCAAAAGGACAATTAGTGGAAAAATATCTCAGAATGGGATGCCTGTGGAAACACAGTTGGAGCATAGGTGGGCTGTGAAAACAATTGCCTAATTTGACTAAATTAACAAAATCACAAATAATCTAGTTAGAACAACAATCGAGCTTCAGTAGGGGAAGCAGGTAGCCTGGTGGGTAGGAGCGTTAAGCAAGGCAGTTAACCCACTGTTCCCTTGACGTAGATGACGTGGATGTCGATTAAGGCAGCCCCCCGCACCTCTCTGATTCAGAGGGGTTGGGTTAAATGCGGAAGACAAATTTCAGTTGAAGACATCCGGTTGTACAACTGACTAGGTATCCCCCTTTACAGTAGTACTCACTGTAACATTGTAGGTAGTCAATGTCATACCAGATGGATTACTAATAAGGTAATCAACATGGTGCATTGTAGTAATTATTGGTCTAAAAGATGTTAGAGCAGGTTAGGAGGACATTCATTAATGATACTACCATCACAATCAGAGATTATTCAAATCACTGCTCCCCAACCTATCAATAAATTCAGTAAGGGGAAAAACCAAAGCATCAAGTCACAGAAAACTACTCTTTTGGCTATTGAAGGATAATGATGAGTTTACAAGCAGCCTTCTTTTACCTGTACCTCTCAAGAACCCAGGAACACTGAATCCTAGAAATCACAGGTCTGAACAAATAGAACATTTAATCATCCTAAGATTAAATAGACATCTGATGACAAACGAGGGTGGGCTAAATGAGGGCCAACAATGAGGCAAGAGTACAAGGCAATCAGGCTGCCATAAGGCGTGAGAGAGGGGGCTGACATGATAAGACCCAACACTGAGCTTTACATTGTTCAAAGGGAGACTTTCACTTGAGGAGTCATTGAAAGCGATCGCACGTACTTATCAAGGCAAATGACCTAATCTCTACGACAGCCCCACAGTTCAATGTAGAAGCTTCACCAAAGCCAAAGCATGACCATTATATGCTGCCCCAGCTGCCAGCCATCGGGGGTGGGGGGACAACCTAGCTACCGTAGAGAACCCTCTTATAACATCCTGGTATGAAGCCTGAACAGATGGGGGACGGGATCCCCATTAACTCTCTCATAATAGATACATAATCTACCTAACTCTGCATGCATACTGAATCTAGCCAAGAATAAACATACTTTTGTTACTGTCATTTTCACCACCGGCATTATGCATCATTTATATTCGTACATACCATTTTTAAAGTTGTCCAACAGATTACAATAAAACTTACTTTTACCATTATGCAGTACATTTTGTTCTGTTCAGTTTCAAAGTTCAAAGCATTCAGAAACTGCTGTGACTTGTACACGGAATTAAACTGCAGCCACTGATTTGATCAACCACACCAGCAGGATAACACTCATATAACAGTAATGTAAAAACATTTTGGGGTGAATCAAACAGATGTTCCCCTCAAGCTCCTGTTTGTGACATTATTACCACTGTGAAGCAGTGGTCATAATTGTAAAGAGGTCATTAGCGGACAGACAGAGAGACAGACAGCGATGGGCTCCATTTACCTTTTTCTGCTCATCCAGTGCATGTGTCACAGGTTTCCTCCTCTGGTGATGGTGCTGATGCTGGCTCCCCTCAGATCCCAGTTCCATAGCAGGCTGAATGGCAGATACCCTCTCTCTTCCCTGCTCAGTCCCAACTCCACAATATCCACAACCCAATAATCCCTGAGGGGAAGGGAAATCCCAGATACTTCACATGTGACATCCTACTTCCTTCCCAGGTTGTCAATACGGATACATCACTTCTCCAAAGGAACGATCACATCCGATATCTCCCAAAGGATTCTGGGGCTCTGGCGGAGGTAAGGTCAACAATAGTTCTGCTTCTTCAATCTCAACTCAGAGGGAATGGGCCACAGGACTGACCGGAGAGACTGGGTCCCAGGGGCTGCTGGTCTCTGAATCATGGTGGTTAGTTAGGGATGCAGCCTGCAGCAACGATGCACTGCCTTCATTGGAAGTAATATGATTTATCACAGTGATAATGAAATCTGATACGCATGGTTCAGTCCAAGGGGGTCCAAGAGTCCCATCACGCTTGATCTGAGCGAAGAGCTTGAGTTACCCACCATGTACCCAGATACCCACTATATCAAGTTAGGACACACTTACTCAAAGGTTTTTCTTTATTTTCACTATTTTCTACATTGTAGAATAATAGTGAAGACATAAAAACTATGAAATAACACATATAGAACAATGTAGTAACCAAAAAAGTGACCTTGAATGCTTTTCCAACAGTATTGAAGGAGTTCCCAAATATGCTGAGCACTTGTTGGCTGCTTTTCCTTCACTCTGCAGTCCAACTCATCCCAAACCATCTCAATTGGGTTGAGGTTGGGTGATTGTGGGGGCCAGGTCATCTGATGCAGCACTCAATCACTCTCCTTCTTGGCCCTTACACAGCCTGGAGGTGTGTTGGGTCATTGTCCTGTTGTAAAACAAATGATAGTCCCACTAACAGCAAACCAGATGGGATGGTGTATCACTGCATAATGCTGTGGTAGCCATGCTGGTTAAGTGTGCCTTGAATTTGAAATAAATCACCAACAGTGTCACCAGCAAAGCACCCCCAAACCATCACACCTCCTCCATGCTTCACGGTGGGAACTATACATATGGAGATCATCCGTTCACCTACTCTGCGTGTAATGGAGTGCGTAACTAACTGGCTGCAGGGAAGTCAGGCGCAGGAGAGCAGAAATGGGTAGCAAACGGAGCCCTTTAATTGAGGCGAACAAAACACGGCACTCAGAAAACTAAACACAATACCCCGGCGCAAATCAGCCTGGAGTACACATACATTTACATATAACAATTCCACACACAGACATGGGGGGAAACAGAGGGTTATATGCAAGATGAGTAATGAGGGAATGCAAACCAGGTGTGTTGGAAAACAAGACAAAACAAATGGAAAATTAAAGGTGGAACGGCGATGGCTAGAAGACAGGTGACATCGACCGCCGAACGCCGTCCGAACAAGGAGAGGGACCGACCTCGGCGGTAGTCGTGACACTGCGTCTCTCAAAGAAACGGCGGTTGGAACCAAAAATCTCAAATTTTGATTCATTAGACCAAAGCTCAGATTTGCTCATGTTTCTTGGTCCAAGCAAGTCTCGTCTTCTCATTGGTGTCCTTTAGTAGTGGTTTCTTTGCAGCAATTCGAAGGACTGATTCTTGCAGTCTCCTCTGAACAGTTGAGGTTGAGATGTGTCTGTTCCTTGAACTCTGTGAAGGAATTATTTGGGCAATTTCTCAGCCTGGTCTCTCGAGTGAACTTATCCTCTGCAGCAGAGGTAACTCTGGGTCTTCCTTTACCGTGGCAGTCGTCATGAGAGCCAGTTTCATCATAGCGCTTGATGGTTTTGGCGACTACACTTGAATAAACTTTCAAAGTTATTGAAATTTTCCTGATTAACTGACCTTCATGTCGTTTAGTAATGATGGACTGTAATTTCTCTTTGCTTATTTGAGCTGTTCTTGCCATAATATGGACTTGGTCTTTTACCAAATAGGGCTATCTTCTGTATACCACCCCTACCTTGTCACAACACAACTGATTGGCTCAAATGCATTAAAAAGGAAAGAAATTCCACAAATTATCTTTTAACAAGGCACGCCTGTTAATTGAAATACATTCCAGGTGACTACCTCATGAAACTGGTTGAGAGAATGCCAAGAGTGTGCAAAGCTTCATCAAGGCAAAGTGTGGCTACTTTGAAGAATCTCAAATATAAAATATATTTTGATTTGTTTAACACTTTTTTGGTTACTGCATGATTCCATATGTGTTACTTAATAGTTTAGACATACATTTCTACAATGTAGAAAATAGTAAACATGAAGAAAAACTATAATATATATACAAGGTTGCATTAAATTGATACATCATCGTCGTCATCATTCTCATTATGATCGTTTGGGAACATCGATGATTTTTAAAACTCCACTTCAAAACTATCACTGTCACATAACTAAAGAAACCCAAATAGGCTACATACTACAGTAGTTATAAACGTATTTCAAGTTTAACCATTAGACTTAGCCAACAATATAAATATAGAATGTGACTGACTGAAACCGCGATGTAAAAAATAAAAAATAAAAAATTCTACGGATGCATCAAAATTAGCTTAGTCCATCCAACATGATATGAAAAATCGTGAAATATAAAATACTCACCCAAATAAAAGATATATTTTTTGCAGAATATCCATGCACATATAGGCTACAAATTGGTTACTCCGTGTGCACACCGTACACCAGCACAGACCACACTTTCCATTCCCATCCCCACAGAGAGCGCTTCTTTTCAATAGTTTTTTTGGACACTGCTTTCTTGTCCCAGTGTTAAAGCTCGTTCCCATTGAAACTTTTAGGAATGAATTTTCTGCCATCTAGTGGGAAAAAATGGAACATCGGTTATTAGTCATTCCACCCATGATCGCAAGAGCATCGAACTTCACGAGGCTACAATAACATGAAAAGGCTCCACTTTTCGGATTTATACATCGTTGAACTTTTCATCTATTAAAATTAGAGGTAGGTTATAATATCATCCAATAAACTGGTGACAGTCAGTCAGTCCATTTAGTGATATACAGTATAGTTGCATTGTATTCACCTGGTTATTGCAGCCAAACGCTGTATAGAAAAAGCATTACATGTTGTGTTGTCCCTATTCTATCCACTATATCAAAAGCAGATGCCATGTTTACTGTCAGAGAGAAACAACATCAGTCCTAGACCAGGAGGTGGAAACACCAAAGTGACCATCTTGGGTGTGGGTAATGTCAGTATGGCATTTCCCCTCAGTATCTTACAGTAGGTGAGTCCCACTGTGCATATCACAGAGCGAACACCAAAGACTTTAGATTTTTATTCTGAGCTTGTATACAGTGCCACACCATTCCAACAAATACATTTAATTGGAGTTAACAATTCCTATGAATACTGATGATAAACAGTCTAGTATAGCTTCTCACTTACCCCGTCACTTGCTGTGAAGGGTGTGGCTGATGAAGTCCCGGTGGTGGATGCTATAGAGGACTGCATGGACATGCAGCAAGCCAGCATCTTCCTAAAGACCTCCAAGATCACAGCCGCCAGAGGTCAGCTATAGCCTGGCTCAGTGCCCGTGTGTGCCCGTGTGTGTGTGTGTGTGTGTGTGTGTGTGTGTGTGTGTGTGTGTGTGTGTGTGTGTGTGTGTGTGTGTGTGTGTGTGTGTGTGTGTGTGTGTGTGTGTGTGTGTGTGTGTGTGTGTGTGTGTGTGTGTGTGTGTGTGTGTGTTTGCATGTACGTGTGCTGACTCCTTTAAAATAATACAGTGCTATAGCAGAACGATGACTGCTTTTGTATTTCAAACTCTTGTGGGAAAATGTGTCCAGTGACAAACTATGAAATCCCTAGATGTCAAATTGTGGAGTTTGGGATATTTTCCCACTTTGTTGTAACATATTGTAATATATCATGCTCGGTTCCCCTTAGACTACTCAGACACAGCCAACTCCAAGCTGTGCGTCATCACTGCAGGCGCGCGTCAGAGGAAGGGGGAGAGTCATCTGGATCTGGTCCAGAGGAACATTTAGGTGATGAAGCAGATCATCCCTCCACTGGCCCAGCACAGCCCTGACGCCATCCTCCTGGTCATATAAACCCCTAGTAACTCACTACACCATGTCCACTTCTTATATTCGTTTAGGGAGAAGTGAGTAGGATATTATCAGACTGATGAGAAGAGTCAAGTCAAACTTAGTTACATGACTCATTTTCCCTAAGTAAAGGTTTCTTCCTAGCGAGGATAAACCCTGTCCAATAGTAATTGAGGATGTATTTATTTGTTTCTAACCCTGGCTGGTGGCTAACCCGATGGTACTGAACTCTGTGGCACTCTGGTGGATGTGCTGACCTATGTGGCATGGAGGCTGAGTGGGTTCCCTCAGAACAGGGTCAGCGGAACCAATCTGGACTCAAGGCGGTTCCCCTACTTGACGGGAGAGAGACTACAGATCCACCCTAGCAGTGTCCACGGACACATCATAGGAGAGCACGGGGACTCCAGTGGTGAGACACTACCCTGTATTAGGTCCAAAACAGCATCACAATCAATCCATACAAAAATATGCATCACCAGAGAGCTGGAGGCTGGGCAGGATTCAGAGGGCTGGGCAGATGTTTGGCAACTCCATTACCCGCAGTATTAGACTTAAAATGAATCATCCAGCGATCATACACTGTTTACCAGGGGGCAGAGCTACCGACGTTAAGGATAATCTGAAGATGATGCTGGCTAAAGCTAAAACTGGTGAGTGTAGAGAGTATAGGGATATGTTATCCACGTCGACACCAACGATGTTAGGATGAAAGAGTCTGAGGTCACCAAGCGCAACATAGCTTCAGCGTGTAAATCAGCTAGAAAGATGTCGGCATCGAGTAATTGTCTCTGGCCCCCTCCCAGTTAGGGGGAGTGATGAGCTCTACAGCAGTCACACAACTCAATCGCTGGTTGAAAACTGTTTTCTGCCCCTCCTAAAAGATAAAATTTGTAGATAATTGGCTCTCTTTCTGGGACTCGCCCACAAACAGGACCAAGCATGGCCTGTTGAGGAGTGACAGACTCCATCCTAGCTGGAGGGGGGCTCTCATCTTATCTACGAACATAGACAGGGCTCTAACTCCCCTAGCTCCACAATGAGATAGGGTTCAGGCCAGGCAGCAGGCTGTTAGCCAGCCTGCCAGCTTAGTGGAGTCTGCCACTAGCACACTCAGTGTAGTCAGCTCAGCTATCCCCATTGAGACCGTGTCTGTGCCACGACCTAGGTTGGGCAAAACTAAACATGACGGTGTTCGCCTTAGCAATCTCACTGGAATAAAGACCTCATCCATTCCTGCCATTATTGAAAGAGATTGTGACACCTCACATCTCAAAATAGGGTACTACTTAATGTTAGATCCCTCACTTTCAAGGCAGTTATAGTCAATGAACTAATCACTGATCATAATCTTGATGTGATTGGCCTGACTGAAACATGGCTTAAGCCTGATGAATTTACTGTGTTAAATGAGGCCTCGCCTCCTGGTTACACTAGTACACTGTGCATCCCGCAAGGGCGGAGGTGTTGCTAACATTTATGATAGCAAATTTCAATTTACAAAATTTTCAATTTTCGTCTTTTGAGCTTCTAGTCATGAAATCTATGCAGCCTACTCAATCACTTTTTATAGCTACTGTTTACAGGCCTCCTGGGCCATATACAGCGTTCCTCACTGAGTTCCCTGAATTCCTATCGGACCTTGTAGTCAATTTTTGGTGACTTTAATATTCACATGGAAAAGTCCACAGACCCACTCCAAAAGGCTTTCGGAGCCATCATCGACACAGTGGGTTTTGTCCAACATGTCTCCGGACCTACTCACTGACACAGTCATACTCTGGACCTAGTTTTGTGCCGTGGAATAAATGTTGTGGATCTTAATGTTTTTCCTCATAATCCTGAACTATCGGACCACCATTTATTACATTTGCAATCGCAACAAATAATCTGCTCAGACCCCAACCAAGGATGATCAAAAGTCATGCTATACATTCTCGGACAACCCAAAGATTCCTAGCTGCTCTTCCGACTCCCTCCGCCTACCGAAGGACGTCAGAGTACAAAAATCAGTTAACCACCTAACTGAGGAACTCAATTTTTTTATTTAATTTTTTATTTTACCCCCTTTTCTCCCCAATTTTTGTGGTATCCAATCGCTAGTAATTACTATCTTGTCTCATCGCTACAACTCCCGTACGGGCTCGGGAGAGACGAAGGTCGAAAGCCATGCGTCCTCCGAAGCACAACCCAACCAAGCCGCACTGCTTCTTTACACAGCGCACCTCCAACCCGGAAACCAGCCGCACCAATGTGTTGGAGGAAACACCGTGCACCTGGCCCCCTTGGTTAGCGTGCACTGCGCCCGGCCCGCCACAGGAGTCGCTGGAGCGCGATGAGACAAGGATATCCCTACCAGCCAAACCCTCCCTAACCCGGACGACGCTAGGCCAATTGTGCGTCGCCCCACGGACCTCCCGGTCGCGGCCCGCTGCGACAGAGCCTGGGCGCGAACCCAGAGACTCTGGTGGCACAGCTAGCGCTGCGATGCAGTACCCTAGACCACTGCGCCACCCGGGAGGCCGGGGAACTCAATTTAACCTTGCTCAATACCCTAGTCGTACCCCTAAAAACAAAAAACATTTATCATAAGAAACTAGCTCCCTGGTATACAGAAAATACCCGAGTTCTAGAGCAAGCTTCCAGAAAATTGGAACGGAATTGGCGCTACACCAAACTGGAAGTCTACCGACTAGCTTGGAAAGACAGTACCGTGCAGTATCGAAGAGCCCTCACTGCTGCTTGATCATCCTATTTTTCCAAATTAATTGAGAGAAATAAGAACAATCCAAAATGTATTTTTGATACTGTCGCAAAGCTAACTAAAAAGCAGCATTCCCCAAGAGAGGATGGCTTTCACTTCAGCAGTGATACATTCATGAACTTCTTTGAGGAAAAGATCATGATCATTAGAAAGCAAATTATGGACTCCTCTTTAAATATGTGTATTCCTCCAAAGCTCAGTTGTCCTGAGTCTGCAGAACTCTAGGACCTAGGATCAAGGGAGACACTCAAGTTTTTTAGTACTATATCTCTTGACACAATGATGAAAATAATCATGGCCTCTAAACCTTCAAACTGCATACTGGAACCTATTCCAACTAAACTACTGAAACAGCTGCTACCTGTGCTTGGCCCTCCTATGTTGATCATAATAAATGTCTCTCCATCCACCGGATGTGTACCAAACTCACTAAAAGTGGCAGTAATAAAGCCTCTCTTGAAAAAGCCGAACCTTGACCCAGAAAATAAAAACTATCTGCCTATATAGAATCTCCCATTCCGCTCAAACATTTTTGAAAAAGCTGTTGCACAGCAACTCACTGCCTTCCTGAAGACAAACAATGTATACGAAATGCTTCAGTCTGGTTTTAGACCCCATCATAGCACTGAGACTGCACTTGTAAAGGTGGTAAATTACCTTTCAATGGTGTCAGACCGAGGCTCTGCATCTGTCCTCGTGCTCCTAGACCTTAGTGCTGCTTTTGATTCCATCGATCACCACATTCTTTTGGAGAGATTGGAAACCCAAATTGGTCTACACGGACAAGTTCTGGCCTGGTTTAGATCTTAACTGTCGGAAAGATATCAGTTTGTCTCTGTGGATGTTTTGTCCTCTGACAAATCAACTGTAAATTTCGGTGTTCCTCAAGGTTCCGTTTTGGGACCACTATTGTTTTCACTATATATTTTACCTCTTGGTGATGTCATTCGGAAAAATAATGTTAACTTTCACTGCTATGCGGATGACACACAGCTGTACATTTCAATGAAACATGGTGAAGCCCCAAAATTGCCCTCCCTGGAAGCCTGTGTTTCAGACATAAGGAAGTGGATGGCTGCAAATGTTCTACTTTTAAACTCAGACAAAACAGAGATGCTTATTCTAGGTCCCAAGAAACAAAGAGATCTTCTGTTGAATCTGACAATTAATCTTGATGGTTGTACGGTCGTCTCATATGAAACAGTGAAGAACCTCGGCGTTACAATGGACCCTGATCTCTCTTTTGACAAACATATCAAGACTGTTTCAAGGACAGCTTTTTTCCATCTACGTAACGTTGCAAAAATCTGAAACGTTCTGTCCAAAAATGACGCAGAAAAATGTATCCATGCTTTTGTCACTTCTAGGTTAGACTACTGCAATGTTCTACTTTCCGGCTACACGGATAAAGCACTAAATAAACTTCAGTTAGTGCTAAACACGGCTGCTAGAATCTTGACTAGAACCAAAAAATGTGATCATATTACTACAGTGCTAGCCTCTCTACACTGGCTTCCTGTTAAGGCAAGGGCTGATTTCAAGGTTTTACTGCTAACCTACAAAGCATTACATGGGCTTGCTCCTACCTATCTTTCCAATTTGGTCCTGCCGTACATACCTACACGTACGCTATGGTCACAAGACGCAGGCCTCCTTACTGTCCCTAGAATTTCTAAGCAAACAGTTGGAGGCCTGGCTTTCTCCTATAGAGCTACATTTTAATGGAATGGTCTGCCTACCCATGTGGGAGACGCAGACTCGGTCTCAACCATTAAGTCTTTATTGAAGACTCATCTCTTCAGTAGGTCCTATGATTGAGTGTAGTCTGGCCCAAGAGTGTGAAGGTGAACGGAAAGGCACTGGAGCAATGAACCACCCTTGCTGTCTCTGCCTTGCCGGTTCCCCTCTCCACTGGAATTCTCTGCCTCTAACCCTATTACAGGGGCTGAGTCACTGGCTTACTGGTGCTCTTCCATGCCGTCCCTAGGAGGGGTGCATCACTTGAGTGGGTTGAGTCACTGATGTGATCTTCCTGTCCGGGTTGGCACCCCCCTTGGGTTGTGCCGTGGCGGAGATCTTTGTGGGTTATACTCCGGCCTTGTCTCAGGATGGTAAGTTGGTGGTTGAAGATATCCCTCTAGTGATGTGGGTGCTGTGCTTGGCAAAGTGGGTGGGGTTATATCCTGCCTGTTTGGCCCTGTCCGGGGGTATCGTCAGACGGGGTAACAGTGTCTCCCGACCCCTCCTGTCTCAGCCTCCAGTATTTATGCTGCAGTAGTTCATGTGTCGGGGGGCTAGGGTCAGTCTGTTATATCTGGAGTATTTCTCCTGTCTTATCCGGTGTCCTGTGGGAATTTAAGTATGCTCTTTCTAATTCTCTCTTTCTTTCTTTCTCTCTCTCTTTCTTTCTTTCTTTCTCTCTCTCAGGGGACCTGAGCCCTAGGACCATGCCTCGGGACTACCTGGCCTGATGACTCCTTGCTGTCCCCAGTCCACCTGGCCATGCAGCTGCTCCAGTTTCAACTGTTCTGCCTGTGGCTATGGAACACTGACCTGTTCACCGGATGTGCTACCCTTCCCAGACCTGCTGTTTTCAACTCTCTAGAGACCGCAGGAGCAGTAGAGATACTCTGAATGATCGGCTATGAAAAGCCAACTGACATTTACTCCTGTGGTGCTGACCTGTTGCTCCCTCGACAATCACTGTGATTATTATTATTTGACTCTGCTGGTCATCTATGAACATTTGAGCATCTTGGCCATGTTCTATTATAATCTCCACCCGGCACAGCCAGAAGAGGACTGGCCACCCCTCATAGCCTGGTTCCTCTCTAGGTTTCTTCCTAGGTTCTGGCCTTTCTAGGGAGAGGATCAGCATTGTCCTTGTCACAAGTAAATGTGTATCACCAAATAATCTCTAGAAACATGGGCATAGATTACAGTTAGAGCAAGTCAGTATTATCTTGAGTATGTATAAACACAGTAATATGGGACTCTAAAGTAGTGTAAAATGTTTCTTCAGTGCTTATGAAGTGATTCGGCTGAAGGAGAACACCCCCTGGGTCATTGGTCTGAGTGTGTCCAGCCTAGCACAGGTCATACTGAAGAACCTCAGCACCATTCACCCTGTGTCCACCCTCGTCAAGGTGGGTAGATCTGCAAAGAGCATACAGAAAAATGTTACCGTGTTAATCTTTTTTACATGTTTTACTTCGTGTGTATTGTGATTATGTATTTTCTGTACAGTATGTGTGTTCATGTTTCCCAGGGCTTGTGTGGGATAGAGGAGGAGGAGGTGTACTCACCCAGCCCCTGAGGGAGACAGAGGTTCAGGGGCTGCAGGAGAGGGCATGGGTTCTGGGACAAACCAACAGTGAGCTGAGCCTCTGAGCCACGGAGCTCCAGGACAAAGAATGAATCAAGCTCATACATTAGTTTACACTGAGTGTAAGTGATGTTGTCATGTGTACAGTAACAATGTCTAAACACTAAACATGACATATCAAGCTCATACATGTGATTTGTATATATTTGTGTTGTATCATCAATAGTGATGTCTGTAAAGCAAAACAAATATACAGACTGTGTGTGATGAATAAAGAGAGTTATTGGAAACTGTTTTGCCCCATCTTCAATACATTAAGGAGGGTCATCCAATCATTGTTGTCCTTCTTACACGTGAAGTAGCATGATATATGTATGTCCAGAAGGGGGCAGGATCCCACTTCCTGAGCAGGATTGGGTAGGTGGCAGCAAAGTGGCTTGAAAACAGACAGGATGGGTAGGGAAGGGAAGGTTCAGTAACCCTCTCCCCCTGGTCTCTTCTACTCTTCCTGACTCAGTATTAAATCAGCAAGCTCAGGATTTCTGATGGCTGTATCTCTCCTCATATGGTCCATCTGTGTGTGTAGCAATTTTGATGTATCCTTAAAATCCCCATTTTTTTTTTCATTAGTCCACTGTTGATACAGTACCAAAATGTTTTGCATGTCAGGAGACAAGTTTTCAAGAAGCAAAATGTCACCGGCCACATCGTCATGATGATGCAAAATGATTCATAGTTGGTGAAACTGCCACGTGTTTGTGATATTACAAAAACAAAGAAGTTACTTCAAACAACAGTTTTGTCCCTGTCGGACATCATTGCACGTGCGATAAAGAGCAGAATATGTACTGAGACTTTTACAAACCACGATGCTAGATGCTCCTCCAGTTCATCAACATAACAAAAACAATCACGAAGGCGCTTGGGCAAACAGTGGCGCCTATTCCCCCTTTACGGATTTCAACTTTAATCAGGGTGACAAGTAGTGAATGGATGAATACCAGACGTGTTGTGTAGTCCAGGGGTTCTTAAAGTGGGGTCAGCAGAGGTACTGCAGGGGCTCCACCGCCAGATCTAAAGAAATAAAATAAATAAGAATCTTTATTTTTTTAATGAATATTACTAACAGATTAAATGACTTTGGGCAAGGGATATGTGGAGTAAGTTTACAGTGTGCAATACAATACAATATTATTAATCTACAATTTATGTTCTTAACCCTGGGCAACATGGGCCTGGGACGCTCAAAGGGATATTGGTATCAAAGAACTCCACCAATTATCAATTTTTCAACTAAATACTATTCCCCCAAAATTTATATTTTACTTTTACATAAATGCACTGTAATTTACGCTTTAAAACTGCAAGGTTTTCTCTCTGCCTAATGTCATAATGTTTAGAATTACAGGATATTAGATTTAAAGCCACAACAACAAAATATGAAGAAATGATTCAGGGACCCTCTCATAATCAAGACACAACTCGAGTGCGATAAAAACAGGGATTTTGACATCTGCAGCACATGGCTGGATGAACCAAGTCTCAGGTCCGGGAAAGAACATTTAAAAGGCCTGCCTCTTGGGAACTGGATAGAAAATGTTGCTGTTTTCAAGCAAATTGGGGCAGGACAAAATGTGTAGAATTGCAGGAAATTATCTTGAAAACCATAACATTTTCTCTCCAATTCCCAAGAGGCAGGCCTTTTAAATGGACTTGAGATGTCCAGCTGGTTTCAACAACAATAAAACATATCCAGAGTGATGAATGGTAAGTTACAGTATATTTGTAATAGTGAGAGGAAACACCAGAAAGACTAACTTCTGAAAGTAGCCGGTGTGTTAGCGACCACCTACTGGGTGTCTACGAACGGGGGAGAGTCAATATGACATCCATCAGGGCCAGGACCAAGGCCAGCCTGACAAATCTCTCCAATCAATAGGCTGCCAGGACAGCATAGGGCCACAGCCACCCGTATCAATAGCACCTATTCATCCATGGTGTTGTCAGTCAGGGATAATTAACAAGAGTTAATCAGTCTGGCCCAGGGAAGACCGGTGGGGGTGACATATACCTTCACCTCTATCCAAGGGAGAGCGAGAGGGAACGCATTAGCTAAGTCGCTTTGGACAAAAGTGTCTAAAATGTCATATATTATTATTATGTACTGTACTTTCCTTCGTGTGCATGACCACTTCTACAGTATACAAAGTGAGGACAATGTACAGGACACGTGTCAAACTCATTGCACGGAGAGCCGAGTGTCTGCAGGTTTTCCCCTCCTCCCTTGTAATTGATTGCTGAATTATGGTCACTAATTAGTAAGAAACTCCCAACACCTCGTTGTCTAGGGCTTAACTGAAAACCAGCCTGCAGACACTTGGCCCTCTGTGGAATGAGTTTGACACCCCTGGTGTACAGTATTAGGGACTATTTGTCATAATGATAAGCAGACATTTCCCAGACAAGTGATAAAGAACAATAGGTCCAACTAAGTTTTAGAAATAATTTGGCAAATAAGACTTTTTGATGATATGAAGAATTCACTAAGGTAAAACACAAAACAATTTATAGCTATTCAACAGGTAAAAATCTTTCAATTTTATTTGCATATAAAGGCAACTAAATTCATCAAGTTAAAAAAGTTTCATAAACCAGGAAACTAAACAGGCATTTACAATGACAGAAGACTACCGTTGGCAACTTGTTTTGTGCTAGCAAGATAGCATTTTCACATAGTGCAAAAATCTGAGAAAAAAACAAAACAATTAGCAAAATTGTACTTTAGAGGGCATCCCAAATATTTTACAGCTGTTGAATATCGATACAAATCTTAAAGTGATATTAAAATGCCTGATTCGTGCATGTTGAAAACTCACACAAGCACTGACTCACATGTACTCCATGGAAGATGGGGTCATTAGGGAATATGCAGCATCTGTTTTCAATTAACATCAAGTGAAAGTGTTCTTTACAGCTGATTATTCATAAGATGGGAATGAACGGTTTGATGTCAAACGGTACCACAAGACTGGCCAGTCAATCAATGACCTTGACTAGAGAAAAACACAGTTAAGTTCAGTAGCCAAATGTGGTCGAACATTGCAGATAGTTCCACATAGCATATTTCTCTCTGGACGTTCCAAAACGTTGCGCCCCAGATGAAGGGAGATGATGCACCAGTACACATAAAGCTCCTACACAAGTGTGAGAGCACAAGAGATTCATCTATACTGGGTATATAATAATTGGACCAATTTCATACAAATGTCAACATACAATTTCATTTCAAAGGCTTCATTTTTAACAATACACAGGCCTTTAACAGAGACCAAATAATTTAAGTTACAATGCCAAATGCATGTTCAATCATCATCATGAGGTCAAGTATTGCTTATGTAAAGAGTAATGTTACGGTCAGGCAGTGTACTTGCCTGTGAGGCAAGGCGCTTATCCATCTTCATAGAGGAAACAAAGAAAACAATGATACAGAAAACCAGCCACTTCAGCGAATGCAAACGAATGGAAAATATGGAATATTTTACAAAGATCATTTCATTACCAGAATCCGATTTTCATGCATTTTTACAAGCAGTTTACAAAAGACAAATATCTTGAAGATTAGCATTTCGTACAACTGAATTAAAAAAAATGCTGGTTTATTTTACGATGCTCTATGCGTTGGGCAGGTCAAATACGATGGGGGGGTTTGTGGGCTGGAAACTGGCTGTACAGGTGGAGGAGTTGATGAAATTTGTGCATCCATCCGTCATAATGCCGTACCCTGCAGACAGAGAACAAAGACATTAGACACCAGAGTCAAAACAGAGACAATAACAGGCACAGGATTCAGGATGAACTGATTCAGGATTAACTGTCATTCTTTAGAACAGCATACATGTTAAGAAGCGTTTTGCCTGAAATCTGACGACTTCCTAACATGGATGTTCAGTCCATTATAGAACCAGGACCATGGAGGTCAGAGCACAGAACACTCACCCTCATGGATGCCCCCAAAGGCGTGGAGCTTGGGTCGGACCCTCTGCTGTACTGTGTTCAGCAGCTCCACACAGCCCACTCTCTGCAGCTCCTTGGGAACCCAGTCCCGGAAACCTGTCCCAAACCACAACAATAGACTGATTAACACACTTGATTAACCTTTGCAAAGACAAATGAACATAGCAGAAATAAATTGAACATTAGCGTTTTCATTCATAACATAGTGAAACAGGTCAGACAAACTAAGGGCGACATTTTCCATATCTTAACGTTGTTGTATAAATGCACAGATAAACGCAAAGTTTTAGACACAATCTGTGAAGTTTGCCATTATCCTCAAGCACTTTATCAGGAAGTGAAACTCTCTGCGAGAGTAAATGGATGGAATGTTTTAAATAACTAATCTCAATGATTTAATGTAATGAAGGTGTGCTGGAGAATCGGAATTACACTAGAAAACAATGATGCGGTATTACCGTTATATGTGCTGTGAATGTTTGAATGGATCATATAGGCGATCTCAGTGCTGTAAATGAATTACAATTTGCTGATGGTCACAAAGAAAACCTGTTCAGTTGGACCTGATGTGACACTCCCATTCTTCAGCTACACCTACACACCGTTTTATAGAGTCAAAAAATACCAAACTCGTCACTGCAGTCTTTGAAGCTTGTTGCTCATTTTAACGTAAGAAAAATGTCACCCTCTCTCTGCTTCCATTTCTTCCAGTAGTTCAATGAATGAGTGACAGTAACTATACTGGCAAATTCATAAGTGCAAGCTGTTTTAGCAGTCTTTGGGAAAGGCTGTAGAATGGGGTGTTTTGGGGTTCTATGAAGTCAACTCACCGAGGGGAGGTCCGTGGGTCATGAGAACATCTATGCCCTCCGGAACCTGATTCCACTTGTCCAATAGAGACTGGCCGCGGGGAAGGTTAAAACCCCAGCCATTAAACCACGGTGTCCTGTAGGAACACACAGTAGAAACAGTTAAAAGAAATATACATCACACACACCTGCACAAGAGAGAGAACTAGGGGGGAGAGAGAGAGAGGGGGGAGACAGAGCGTGAGGGGAAGAGAGGGAGAGCGCGGGAGCAGGGAGGCAGAGCACCCGAGGGTGGGGGTGGGGGGGGGGACAAGGAGCACGAGGGGGAGACAGAGGGAGAGCGCGCGAGCGGGGAGGCAGAGCCTCCGGGGAGGGGGGGGAGAACAGGAGACAGCCAGCCATTGAGGGAGATAGAGGGTTATCGCACGACTAGGACATTCATTCTGGCCCGTGCCACAGCATAACAGAGGTCATCCAAACACTGGAAATGGATTAAGCTGTCAGCACCAATGAGAAGAAGCATGTTAATAAGAGTTTCATGTCTCCCCTGGGACCCTGGCCTCCTGACACACAGCAGTATGTCTGTCTGACTACTGCCTTTATTTACCGACAGCCAGGGCACATGGAGGTAAAGAGATTGCCCCGGCCGTAATGGACAGACAGAACGGCACACGTCAGGCCAAGGTCACGGCTAATTCTGGCCAGAGCTAACTGGAAGAGGTTGGGGAGACGGGGGGAGGAGGGAGGGGTCGAAGTGGAAGCTATTTGGTCTGGACTAAATGAACGCTGATAGCTGCGGCTATATGACTGATATGGCCCGCAGTGCATTCATCAACCTGTCTGAACAGTCTAGGCTATACCGTGATGCAGGGGGAGATCTCTCTGGAGGGTTCAACACAGGGCTGCTGCCTAGGGGGACATTAACCACATACAAACACTGCAGATTGATACTTCCCTTCAGATCAAAGATGTATTTCACGCCAAGAGCCATTCCAGTGCAGGTGAGGCTCTGGGCCAAGTTTGAGACTCACACACTGTCTGATTTAGCATCTTGCACATTTTCTATAGCTTTAATCAAGATGAAAACAAAACTAATACCATGCCACTATTGCCAAGTTAATTTCAAATGTACATAAAGGTTTGTATGGTCTTGTGTTACATACAATATCAGCATTTCTGTTACAGCCTCCACTGTGCGGTAGCAAGGGTCTGACATAGCCATGCACGGAGTAGCTCACAAACAGCCCATTCATATTGACTGCACCTTTATACACTATATATACACAAAAGCATGTGGATACCCATTCAAATATGTGGATTCAGCTATTACAGCCACACCCGTTGCTGACAGGTGTATAAAATCGAGCACACAGCCATGCAATCTCCATAGACAAACATTGGCAGTAGAATGGCTTTACTGAAGAGCTCAGTGACTTTCAAAGTGGCACTGCCATAGGATGCCACCTTTCCACCAAGCCAGCTCATCAAATGTCTGCCCTGTTGGAGCTGCCCCGAACAACTATAAGTGCTGTTATTGTGAAGTGGAAACGTCTAGGAGAAACAACGGCTGAGCCGCGAAGTGGTAGGCCACACAAACTCATAGAACGAGATCCCCAAGTGCTGAAGTGCGCAGAAATCGTCTGTCCTTGGTTGCAACACTCACTAGTGAGTTCCAAACTGCCTCTGGACGCAATGTCATCACAAGAACTGTTCGTTGTGAGCTTCATGAAATGGGTTTCCATGGCCGAGCAGCCGCACACAATCCTAAGAACACTATGTGCAATGCCAAGCATCGGCTGGAGTGGTGTAAAGCTCACCGCCATTGGACTCTGGAGCAGTGGAAACACGTTCTCTGGAGTGATGAATCATGCTTCACCATCTGGCAGTCCGACTGAGAAATCCAGGTTTGGCGGATGCCAGGTGAATGCATAGTGCCAACTGTAAAGTTTAGTTGAGGAGGAATAATGTTCTGGGGCTGTTTTTCATGGTTTGGGCTAGGCCCCTTAGTTCCAGTGAAGGGAAATCTTAACACTACAGCGAGCCAGGCCTAATCGTCCAACATCAGTGCCCGACCTCACTAATGCTCTTGTGGCTGAATGGAAGCAAGTCCCCGCAACAATGTTCCAACATCTAGTGGAAAGTCTTCCCAGAAGAGTGGAGGCTGTTATAGCAGCAAAGTGGGGAAACCAATTCCATATCAATGCCCTTTATTTTGGAATGAGATGTTCGACTAGCAGGTGGTGTCCACATGCTTTTGGTGATGTAGTGTATTTTCCTCCAGGCTGGGCTACACTGCCTTCTCCAACCCTGTGATTCAAAGCAGAACCTGTTCTGTGTTACACCTGGATCTCAGTGCTGACACCAGCGGGTAGATAAATCCTGCGTTTCCCCAGCGTCTCTCTTGTCGCTCTCCAACCCAGCAGAGCAAACATAGACGAGATATGAACAATGAGTTGTGCTGCTCAATATGGAAGCCAGTAATAGCCAGGATGTGGTGGTGGTGGGGGGGGGGGGGGGGGGGGCATGCTCCCCAGGACCTGAGGGCGCTATTATGTTCCCATGCTGAGAGGGAGGGGGAGTAGGAGCAGAGGGAGCAGGAGGGGGGGGGGGGGGGAGGAAGCAGGAGAGGGGGGAGAAGAGGGAGCAGGAGAGGGGGGGGAGAAGAGGGAGGAGGAGAGGGGGGGAGAAGAGGGAGGAGGAGAGGGGGGGGAGAAGAGGGAGGAGGAGAGGGGGGAGAAGAGGAAGCAGGAGAGGGGGGGAGAAGAGGGAGCAGGAGAGGGGGGGAGAAGAGGGAGCAGGAGAGGGGGGGAGAAGAGGGAGCAGGAGAGGGGGGGAGAAGAGGGAGCAGGAGAGGGGGGGAGAAGAGGGAGCAGGAGAGGGGGGGAGAAGAGGGAGCAGGAGAGGGGGGAGAAGAGGAAGCAGGAGAGGGGGGAGAAGAGGAAGCAGGAGAGGGGAGCAGGAGAGGGGGGGGAGAAGAGGGAGCAGGAGAGGGGGAGAAGAGGGAGCAGGAGAGGGGAGAAGTGGGAGCAGGAGAGGGGGAGAAGAGGGAGTAGGAGGGGGGGGCAGGAGGGGGGAGGCGGGAGCATAAAAAGTGGGATTAGGAGGGGGAGGGGAGTAGGAGAAGAGGGAGGGGAGGTGGGAGGAGAAGAGGGAGTGGGAGGGGGAAGGAGAAGAGGGAGTAGGGGGGAGCAGGGAAAGTGGGAGCAGGGTGGAGGATAAGAGGGAGGACAAGGGGGGGAGGGCAGGGGGGAGGAGAAGAGGGGGCAGGAGGGGGAATATTGTGGGTAGGAGATTGTGGTTAGCTTGACCACGTAGACACAAGATTAGCTGTGTCTTCTCCCACCCTGGCTGTCATCACTAGGCTAACTGATTGACTACCTCTGGGCCATTCCGACTGTATTCCGACTGTAGGCATTGTGATTTAAAACATTGTTCTTTTTTAAAGCTAATGATCCTCTGTGGCCAAATCATGCTTTCTGGTGTAGTAGCCTATTATGAATTATTTTATTTACTTCTGTATAGACAGGAGTAGGCTAATTAGGGTATACAATTTTTGCAATTTAATTCAATTTAGGCTACTTTAGGGAAAACTTAGCTGATGGACGTGCCATCTATGTTTGTAGAGTGTGTGCTCATTTGCTCATAAATGTGTGCTCATTTGCAGTCACATTTAGAATTTTTCAATAGGGAACACTAAAAGCTGCTCATTGAAATCATTCACGTCGTGACTTACTGAATGGTGAGAGTAAGAGTGGTCATGGTGGTTTAACGTGAGTAGCTTGCCACAGCCAGCGACAGCATATTTGAATAAGTAAATAATCAAAAGTACACTTCACAAAGCAAGCAACCCTGTCCTCATCACACTCTCACTTGGTTAACATTAGCTGGCTAGCTAACCAGCAATGAAGTAAGGCTCTATCTGGCCAGCAAGGTAGTTAGCAAGCAAGCAATCTGTGCTAGCAACTTACACTACCGTTCAAACGTTTGAGGTCACTTAGATATGTCCTTGTTTTTGAAAGAAAAGCAAAAAATTGTGTCCATTGAAATAACATCAAATTGCATGTTGTCCGGTCCTCTGGCAGTCTCTATGGGGGTACCACAGGGCTCAATTCTCGGGCCGACTCTTTTCTCTGTATAAATCAATCAATCAAGACGACACCATTCTGTATACTTCTGGCCCTTCCTTGGACACTGTGCTATCTAACCTCCAAACGAGCTTCAATGCCATACAACACTCCTTCCGTGGCCTCCAACTGCTCTTAAACGCTAGTAAAACCAAGTGCATGCTTTTCAACCGGTCGCTGCCTGCACCCGCACGCCCGACTAGCATCACCACCCTGGATGGTTCCGACCTAGAATATGTGGACATCTATAAGTACCTAGGTGTCTGGCTAGACTGCAAATTCTCCTTACAGACTAATATCAAACATCTCCAATCCAAAATCAAATCTAGAGTCGGCTTTCTATTTCGCAACAAAGCCTCCTTCACTCACGCCGCCAAACTTACCCTAGTAAAACTGACTATCCTACCGATCCTCGACTTTGGCGATGTCATCTACAAAATAGCTTCCAATACTCTACTCAGCAAACTGGATGCAGTTTATCACAGTGCCATCCGTTTTGTTACTAAAGCACCTTATACCACCCACCACTGCGACCTGTATGCTCTTGTCGGCTGGCCCTCGCTACATGTTCGTCGTCAGACCCACTGGCTACAGGTCATCTACAAGGCTATGCTAGGTAAAGCGCCGCCTTATCTCAGTTCACTGGTCACGATGGCTACACCCACCTGTAGCACGCGCTCCAGCAGGTGTATCTCACTGATCATCCCTAAAGCCAAAACCTCATTTGGCCGCCTTTCTTGAAGTGAATGCACCAATTTGTAAGTCGCTCTGGATAAGAGCGTCTGCTAAATGACTTAAATGTAAATGTAAATGTTTCTTTCCAGTTCTCTGCTGCCTGCGACTGGAACGAATTGCAAAAATCTCTGAAGTTGGAGACTTTTATCTCCCTCAACAACTTTAAACATCTGCTATCTGCTCAGCTAACCAATCGCTGCAGCTGTACATAGTCCATCGGTATATAGCCCACCCAATTTACCTACCTCATCCCCATACTGTTTTTATTTATTTACTTTTCTGCTCTTTTGCACACCAGTATCTCTACTTGCACATGATCATCTGATGATTTATCACTCCAGTGTTAATGTGCTAAATTGTAATTATTCGCTCCTATGGCCTATTTATTGCCTACCTCCTCATGCCTTTTGCACACATTGTATATAGATTCTCTTTTTTTTCTTTTTCCCCCCTACTATGTTATTGACTTGTTTATTTTTTACTCCATGTGTAACTCTGTGTTGTTGTCTGTTCACACTGCTATGCTTTATCTTGGCCAGGTCGCAGTTGCAAATGAGAACTTGTTCTCAACTAGCCTGCCTGGTTAAATAAAGGTGAAATATTATTATTTTTTTTTTTTTTAAATCAGAAATATAGTGTATTGTTAATGTTGTAAATGACTATTGTAGCTGGAAACGGCAGATTTTTTTATGGAATATCTACATAGGCGTAGAGAGGCCCATTATCAGCAACCATCACTCCTGTGTTTCAATGGCACGTTGTGTTAGCTAATCCAAGTTGATCATTTTAAAAAGGCAAATTGATCATTAGAAAACCCTTTTGCAATTACGTTAGCACAGCTGAAATCTGTTGTGCTGATTAAAGAAGCAATAAAACTGGCCTTCTTAAGACTAGTTGAGTATCTGGAGCATCAGCATTTGTGGGTTCAATTACAGGCTCAAAATGGCCAGAAACAAAGAACCTTCTTCTGAAACTCGTCAGTCTATTCTTGTTCTGAGAAATTAAGGCTATTCTATGCGAGAAATTGCCAACAAACTGAATATCTCAGACAATGCTGTGTACTACTCCCTTCAAACTGGTTCTAACCAGAATAGAAAGAGTGAGAGGCCCCGGTGCACAACTGAGCAAGAGGACAAGTACATTAGAGTGTCTAGTTTGAGAAACAGACACCTCACAAGTCCTCAACTGGCAGCTTAATTAGTAGTACCCGCAAAACACCAGTCTCAACATCAACAGTGAAGAGGCGACACCGGGATTCTGGCCTTCTAGGCAGAGTTCTTCTGTCCAGTGTCTGTGTTCTTATGCCCATCTTAATCTTTTATTTTTATTGGCCAGTCTGAGATATGGCTTTTTCTTTGCAACTCTGCCTAGAAGGCCAACATCCCGGAGTCGCCTCTTCACTGTTGATGTTATGACTGGTGTTTTGCGGGTACTACTTAATGAAGCTGCCAGTTGAGGACTTGAGGCATCTGTTTCTCAAAATTTGCTACATAAGTCAGAATCAAGGAGGTCGGTCACATATATTGGTGATCAGTGAAGTTTGCATCCCTAAAATCAGTATTGGACCTAAAAATCCTATATCAGTTGGGCTCTACAAATGGCCACTGGATTGATGCAAATAATGATGGTTTTCCCAGGTAGGCACAGGCTACTTGCATTTCCATATACCCGAATAGGATTAGGCTATCAGTAACATCGTTAACGGCTACGCAAATTGTACGGGCACTCCACACACACAGGGGTATTCCTCTGCCGTTTTTTCCTCTTCAGAAAGTTGGTTAATTTTTGGTCAATTAAACATTACTGTTTGAATAAATAATGATAAACAAAAAATGTGTCGCACTGCCAGGTCGAACAGTCTTGGTCACAGTATCGAACCCTGAAATAATGCTGGGTCCTAATCTGAGTGCCTGGACCTCTTATTTAAGAGGCCAGTGGCAGCTTGATTGTGATTGATAGCAGAGTAAATAAAGCCCAGTGCCTGCTTTAGCATGCAGCGTGTTGGGTTATACACAGGGGTGCAATCTTTCACCATTGCTAGGCTAATGTTTCTGCTGGCTGACTCCCACCCTGACCCCCGCAGCAGGCAGGCAGCAGACATTAAAGCCCTGAAATAACAGCCACTGTCTGGACCTGCTGCTATATGATCATCACCTCTCTCCCTGTCATTACACACACACCTGTACGTGTGCGCACAACACACACACACACAAGATTAGCTCTGACAAGGTCCTCTTATTCAATATGGCAACCCTGTTCAATGTACACAACAAGCCAGCAAATCATCTGTTTGATTTGAGCAGTATCACCACTTGAGCTTGGTGACCTGTCAGCTGAACGTGATACTGAATGCAGACATGGCCCAGACAGTGCCCAGACCTTTTTAACTCTAAAACAGTGCACCAACCACACCCCTAGCTTCAGGATATTTATGAAAGCGGCCAGGTCAGCTACTCTAATGCACTGCCCTGCGAGTACCTCAACTTTCTCCAATCTAAAAGGGCTACTGTAATCTTCAAATATGAATCACCTCAGTCAGGACTATGTGGGGGTTGTACTAGCACTAGACTACAAGAGAAGGGCATATGGCTGTCTGGCTGTAATGTTGAACAACTCAGCTGCAGCAGAAGTAGTACTGAGAGGGAAATGAAGGGCCTGGGGGATTACCGTCTGTCCAGTCTGTCTGTAATGCCATGGGCTGCTACACTACCTAGGAAACACGTGTACTCAGTCACAAATGTCGCAAATGCTGCATTCTGCTGTGCACTGGCCTGGACAGATGTCCTAGCTTCTGGCAGACACGAGTCACCTTAGACGTCACCGTGCCATGTACTCAGCCAGGCTTGTTGTGACACTGCACTGGTCCAATCACCCACTCAACACTACCAAGAAGCTGCTATTCTAAAGCACCCTCCTCAGTGTCAATGTCCGTTTTCCTTCCTTCATTCCAGCCTGGTAGTGATCATCAGTAGGCTATACACCAAGGTTCCCCAACTAGCAGCCCGCGGGCAGTGGTCTCATTTGGCCCCAGAGTTTTTTCATTTCCATTGTTGGACACCAGGAAATTAGCTCCAAGTGATTTTAATTGAAAATAAATATGTTCCCAAGTATTCCCACAAATGTAAGCAAGATTTGCAATGATTATGCTTTAGTCAAACATCATATATATTTGGGCTTCTTGCCGTCAATTTGCAGTCTACAAATGATTTGTAATTATGTTCTGTCCTCTTGACCAAGCACTCAACAAAAAAACTTGGCCCGCGTCTGAATCTAGTTGATGATCTCTGCTATACACAGTTCATACCACATCAGTCATCTCATCCAGGGTCTTTTCTCCAGAGATAGCTCAGGATGGGTCTGGTTAGTCAAATTAGCCACTTAATATTAATTCTGGTAAAGGGGCTCTACATGGCTCTGGTTGGTTATTTCACAGGTCATTACATTGTGGTGCTAGACGGAGGCTGATTAAAGCACTTGTGATGTCCTGTAATAAGCTGTATGGATGATGATGTTTTTGGGGTAACAAGCTCTAGCTGGCTCCTGGGTGGTGGATGTGGTTGGGTAATAGCAAGGCCTCTTACCCCGACTGACACATACATGGACTGAGGAGGGCAGGCTCATTGAAACACACAGCGTGGAGTAATTGGTGTAAGCAGTGGGATTTTTACCTGACCAAAGTGATATAGAGAAAAAGCCAAAAGGTACTGAGTAATATTAAGAAATGCTATTGATGGAAGGACTGTAGTGTGGAAACCTACCAAAAAACAATTAGGCAACAACAAATTCAATCCATTTTAGACAACTTTCTGGACAAAACGTTCCACTGTAATAGTGAAGGTGTAAACGTGGCAGTAGAAAATCTTAACAGTATATCTGACCTCTCAGCTTCCCTATCAAATCTAAAAATTTCAAACAGAAAACCGAAGAATATGAACAATAATGACAAATGGTTTGAAGAAGAATGCAAAAACCTAAGAAAGAAATTGAGAAACATATCCAACCAAAAACATAGAGACCCAGAAAACCTGAGTCTACGCCTTCACTATGGTGAATCACTAAAACAATACAGAAATACACAACGGAAAAAGAAGAAATCAGCTCAATGTAATTGAAGAATCCATAGACTCCAACCACTTCTGGGAAAATTGTAAAACATTAACAAACAACAGCACAAAGAATTATCAATCCAAAATGGAGATGTATGGGTAAATCACTTCTCCAATCTTTTTGGCTCACAAAGAACAAACAGCAAAAACATATACATGATCAAATACAAATTTTAGAATGAACTATTAAAGACTACCAGAACCCACTGGATTCTCCAATTACCTTGAATGAACTACAGGACAAAATAAAAACCCTCCAACCCAAAAAGGCCTGTGGTGTTGATGGTATCCTCAATGAAATTATAAAATATACACAGACAACAAATTCCAATTGGCTATACTAAAACTGTTTACATCATCCTTAGCTCTGGCATCTTCCCCAATATTTGGAACCAAGGACTGACTGATCACCCCAATCCACAAAAGTGGAGACCAATTTAACCCCAATAACTACCGTGGGATATGCGTCAACAGCAACCTTGGGAAAATCCTCTGCATTATCATTAACATCAGACTCGTACATTTCCTCAGTGAAAACAATGTACAGAGCAAATGTCAAATTGGCTTTTTACCAAATTATTGTACGACAGACCACGTATTCACCCTGCACACCCTAATTGACAAACAAACAAACCAAAACAAAGGCAAAGTTCTCATGCTTTGTTGATTTAAAGAAAACCTTCAACTCAATTTGGCATGAGGGTCTGCTATACAAATTTATGGAAAAAGTGGTGTTGGGGGAAAAACATATGACATTATAAAATCCATGTACACAAACAACAAGTGTGCGGTTAAAATAGGCAAAAAAACATTTCTTCCCACAGAGCCGTGGGGTAAGACAGAGATGCAGCTTAAGCCCCACCCTCTTCAACATATATATCAACAAATTGGCGAGGGCACTAGAACAGTCTGCAGCACCCGGCCTCACCCTACTAGAATCTGAAGTCAAATGTCTACTGTTTGCTGCTGATCTGGTGCTTCTGTCCCTAACCAAGGAGGGCCTACAGAAGCACCTAGATCTTCTGCACAGATTCTGCCAGACCTGGGCCCTGACAGTAAATCTCAGTAAGACCAAAATAATGGTGTTCCAAAAAAGATCCAGTCGCCAGGACCACAAATACAAATTCCATCTAGACACCGTTGCCCAAGAGCACACAAAAAACTATACACACCTTGGCCTAAACATCAGCGCCACAGGTAACTTCCACAAAGCTGTGAACGATCTGAGAGACCAAGCAAGAAGGGCATTCTATGACATCAAAAGGAACATACAATACAACATACCAATTAGGATCTGGATTAAAATACTTGAATCAGTTATGGAACACGTTGCCCTTTATGGTTGTGAGGTTTGGGGTCCGCTCACCAACCAAGAATTCACAAAATCGGACAAACAAAATATCTTCTGTGTACAACATAAAACACCAAATAATGCATGCAGAGCAGAATTAGGCCAATACCCGATAATTATCAAAATCCAGAAAAGAGACGTTAAATTATACAACCACCTAAAAGGAAGTGATTCCCAAACCTTCCTTAACAAAGCCATCCCCTACAGAGAGATGAACCTGGAGAAGAGTCCCCTAAGCAAACTGGTCCTGGGACTCTGTTCAAACACAAACAGACCCCACAGAGCCGCAGGACAGCAACACAATTAAACCCAACCAAATCATTGAAAAACTAAAATATAATTACTTGACACATTGGAAAGAATTAACAAAAAAACTGAGCAAACTAGAATGCTATTTGGCCCTAACAGAGAGTACACAGTGGCAGAATACCTGACCAGTGTGACTGACCCAAACTTAAGGAAAGCTTTGACTCTGTACAGACTCAGTGAGTATAGCCTTGCTATTGAGAAAGGCCGCCAAAGGCAGACCTGGTTCTCAAGAGAAGATAGGCTATGTGCACACTGCACACAAAATGAGGTGGAAACTGAGCTGCACTTCCTAACCTCCTGCCAAATGTATGACCATATTAGAGACACATATTTCCCTCAGATTCACAAAGAATTTGAAAACAAACCCGATTTTGATAAACTCCCATATCTACTGGGTGAAATATCACAGTATGCCATCACAGCAGCAAGATTTGTGACCTGTTGCCACAAGAAAATGGCAACCAGTGAAGAACACACACCATTGTAAATACAACCCATATCTATGCTTATTTATTTTCCCTCTTGTACTTTAACCATTTGCACATCGGTTACAGCACCGTATATATACACATAATGACATTTGCACATCGTTACAACACTGTATATATACACATAATGACATTTGCACATCGTTACAACACTGTATATTTACACATAATGACACTTGTAATGTCTTTATTATTTTGGAACTTCTGTGAGTGTAATGTTTACTGTTCATTTTCAATGTTTAGTTCACTTTTGTATATTATCTACTTCACTTGCTTTGCCAATGTTAACATATGCTTCCCATGCCAATAAAGCCACTTGAACTGATACAGACAGAACCACTGGTGTAGTGGTTGTCATAGCTAGTTACGACTGTGTCATAAGCAATTTGATAGGCTTGGCCATTACATTTGACAATTTAATCATCTCGATTGCTAATTAAAAAATATATATATGAAAGCGGTTTTGCAGATATTTTTTTTGGGGGGGGGGGGCATTGAAACCAGATAAAACCCTAACCATTATTCAACCTGCCAAAGATAGGTCAAAAGGCCTAGCCTTCTGAATCCACTGTGGCCTTGTGGTAGTCTGGAGCTTATCCAAAATGGTAATCCTCTGAATAGAGGGCAGGCATCTCCTCCTCTGAGGGTGTTCATCCCACTCCTAATCTCAACCTCTCCCCTCCTCTACCTCTCCCTGGGCTATGCTTATTGTCTGTCTGACCCGCTCTTCTGCCTGCCCCCTCCCCTTGCCTGCCCCCCTCAGGCAGCCTGGCCTCTCTTCCTGTGCCCCAGTTTGACCTGCCTGACTGCCTAATGCTGGGTGAGCGTGAAAGCCTCCAGCGCTGCACTGCACTGCAGTCAGTCAGTCAGTCAGTCAGAGCTGGGGCCAAGCAGGGCAGTGCAGAGAGATCTGAGAAGTGCAGCACTGCACTGCAGTCAGTCAGAGCTGGGGCCAGAGCAGGGCAGTGCAGAGAGATCTGAGAAGTGCAGCACTGCACTGCAGTCAGTCAGAGCTGGGGCCAGAGCAGGGCAGTGCAGAGAGATCTGAGAAGTGCAGCACTGCACTGCAGTCAGTCAGAGCTGGGGCCAGAGCAGGGCAGTGCAGAGAGATCTGAGAAGTGTAGCGCTGGCGACATGAGCAGCTAATTAACACTGACGTGCAGTTTGCACCCCTGGGCCAAAGGTCACTTTTACAATCAGTGATGTCAGCACTCAGCAGGTAAGGCCTCGCAGGGGCCTGTAGGGCAGGGTAGAGTAGAGCAGGGTAGAGCACGGTAGAGTAGATCAGGGTAGAACACAGTAGAGCGGAGGGTAGAGCAGAGCAGGGTAGAGTAGAAAACCGATGTAATACACACACACTAGACCGAAAATAACATGCACATATATTGCGCTGACTGTTGCAAGACACTGGTTGCCACAGTATCGGTGAATCGCAAACCATCGGAGGGCCCTCCGAGTGAGTGATTTGTGATTCAGCCTATGACTTGAGGTCAGTCCCAAGTTGTTGTGACTAGAAAGAGGGTTTTCACACATTGAGCAATAGTAGGAATTTCCACCAAGTAATGCTGAAACTGGAGCCCTTACCCAGGGAGTTACAACCTCATTTCAGAGTCAGATATGGCCTTATTTATTTCCATAAACAGACAGTTTATTTGTGGCTAAGCTCTCACACTGTTGGCAGTTAGTCAGGCAGCTTTCCATTCCTATCTATCTGCTACACAAACAGACAGGAAATCAAAGCTACACATGACAGTGAGACCAGTCTCCCAGTCAATAAAGTACATTACCAGCCCAGCATGGGTGTCCATGTGAGAGATTGGGGGAAATGCAGGCTCAGAGCTATGCTGTCCTCACTGACCCACACACACACAGTGGAAGTGCTTTAATGGCAAACACACACTGAAGCGACACACACACACGACTCTGCTATGGTTTCCATGGCAACATAGATCCACACTTTCTTTGTGGCTCTGCCTGACGGGCTCTCATCCAATGTAAACCCAAAAGGTCACATGACCAGTGTGTGTCTGCCGCCATAAGAGGATTAGAGGAAGTCTTTGATTTTCTAAAGCCAGACTCAGACTGCCACCCTGCTCTGAGCTAGCCATGCTGTCTACAGTATAACACCTCCCCCTGCTCTGAGCTAGCCATGCTGTACATCCAGATCCTTGCCATCCAGGACCTCTATACCAGGCGTTGTCAGAGGAAGGCCCTAAAATTGTAAAAGACTCCAGCCACCCAAGTCATAGACTGTTCTCTCTCCTACCACACAGCATGCGGTACCGATGCACCAAGTCTGGAACCAACAGGATCCTGAACAGCTTCTTCCCCCCAGCCATAAGACTGCTAAATAGTTTACCAAATAGCTACCCGGACTATCTGCATTGACTCCTTTTTCAATAACTATTTTGAATCATCACATATGCTGCTGCTACTGTTAATTATCTACTGAATTATGTTGCCTAGTTACTTGACCACTATCTATATACAAATATTTCCCTAAATTACCTCGTATCCCTGCATATCAACTCGGAACTGGTACCCTATGTATATAGCCAACTTATCGTTACTCATTGTGTATTTATTCCTTATGTTATTATTTTTTAAATGTCTCTCTGCAGTGTTGGGAAGGGCCCATAAGTAAGCATTCCACTGTTAGTCTACACCTGTTGTTTACCAAGCATGTGACATAACATTTGATTTGAGATGGCTACTGTGGTCATGTTACTGTATATCTGCCATGAAAGGATGAGGTATTAGCTATTCAATTCTACTAGGAGACAAGGAACATTTTATGTAAATGCGAAGCTTAAGTCTGCAGACAGACATGCTATCTGGCTAAAGTCTGTTGCAGTGCTATCAGAAGTGTCTAGAAGTCAAGGTCTTGAATTTCTGTCTTTGACAATCACCCCCCCCCCCGGGCGGGGGAAATGACCTCTGATCACTAGGCTCTGAGGTGACAACGGTTACTGTGGCCTGCTGGGAATGCAGTCCCTAAAGGGGGTGCGGGGGTCAGGCCCAGGGTTTGATCCATACGCTCCAACAAAAGAACCAGAACGTGTCGGAACAAAAGCCACTTCCTGCTGGAGAGGCTCAGAGATCTGGAAAATAGCCCCTGTAATGACGACCACAGAGCTCTACTACAGACCTCCCATCATGCATCTGGGTGGCTGGTTTGCTCCCCTTCCAAGATAATCATTTGATTCAGCACTACTCTGTGACTGGAAAGCTATGTTTCTGCCCTCATTGTTGCCCTTTCCTGTCTGCCTGCAATGTGAGAAACATTTCTTTATCACCAGGATATCCAGCATCTTTGAAGTGGCAAATATATGATTAAATCATGCTAGAAGAGCTCCCACCTCAAGACGGGAGGGTTAACCCCTGAGAATGAGAGTTGGGCTCAGGACGCAAATATAATATAATAGTGACTGAGCCAGGTTAAGGTATGAAAACCTAAAAGACCAATTCTCTCACTGTCATCATCATTACACCTGGTCAGACTGTCATTGTCAGGGTAGTCATACCTATTCAGCTGGGACTTGAAGAGACAAAAGCCCCCTAAACCCCTCTCTCCCAGAACACACGTCCAGCGACTGATGAAGAACAACACGGGCAGAGGGGGGCATGTGGTTCACAGAACATTATTAGATCTGGGATTGGGGGAGAGAGAGCCTGTAAAAGGAGGTGTGTGTGTGTGTGTGTGTGTGTGTGTGTGTGTGTGTGTGTGTGTGTGTGTGTGTGTCAGCCAGCCAGCCAGCCAGCCAGCCAGCCAGCCAGCCAGCCAGCCAGCCAGCCAGCCAGCAGGGAGTTGTGGAGGTCAGACTGACACACAATGGCCTGATTCCACTGCTCTGGCCTCGACCCTCTCCAGCCACCCAGGGCCTTGGTACAGCTAGCCAACCTGCCTGTCCCTGTCCACCCTACTGGGGAGAATAGGACAGAAATACCAGGAATGGGGATAACGTTCGGTTAGCTCTATTCATTACGTTACGTTTTGTAACTATAGCCTCAATATCCCCTTTTGAAAAAGTGTCTCAGAGGAATAAATATAGAAAATATGGAGCAGACACAACATTCTAAAACGTATCAAAGCATCATGCGATAGGCCTACATCGAAACTCTTCGCTTGATCTCTTAGAAACCCCTCCGTCTGACTTCCTAATCCAAACAGAGATCACTCATTCAGCAGTGACACCGTAGTACGGAGGGAAACTAGAAAAGCAGTGGGTGAAGGGTTAACTGGGCCCCAGACTCAGCGGTGTGGCTGGCTGAGGATATGGGTGTGTGATGACATAACAGTCTGGAGCCGAGTACACTGTAAGTACATGTCTGTCTCCACGGCAGCCTGTAGCGTGTCAGGACATGCCCCAAGTCTAGGACAGGAGGACACGGCTGGCACTGACCCACACCCAACTAACCACAGACGTCTCTCTCTCACGCACTCTGTGTCTAATAAAAGACATGGAGTCCCTGTCAGGACTCAGGACAACACAAGGCAATCCCCTCAATGAGGTATGGCAATGGAAGAAAGCAATAAGGAATGTAGAACTTAGAAGCAGTGAATAGCATGGGCTAGGTCTGCAGTGTTTCATATCCACCATGGACACACACGACTAAGAAAAACTCAACTAGACTCATTCAGGGACTTAATAAGCAAGCAAAGAGAGTGGCCACACAAAGTGTCATGACCTCTACTGTATGTAAAGAATATTTGAGCAACCCTGGCAAACTCAGGTACAGTGATCAGTGTCACTGAGGCCATATTATGCAAAAGTCTGTCACTCAGCGATTAGCCTCTATAGTCACTGTATCTTAACACTATCGACTACAAGTAAATAAGTCATGATACTTATCTCAAGACAAGAGAGCAACTTACCATGGTGCCCCATATATGCGGAATCCCTTGACTGTGACCTCAGAGTCCTGCAGGTAAGTACAGTTAGAGAGAAGGGCCTGAACATCGTCAAAGTCCTCTGGTCTCAGCTTAGAGACGGAGGGAAAGCGATAGTAATCCTGCTTGACCAGCTCAGCCATGAAGTCCTTGTCAAACGTCAGTTCATGGTTCCCTGCAATCACCACCTTGAATTCATAAGGTAGACTCCCTGCAGGAGAGACAGCAGGAAAGACATGTTGAATATGGATGGGATAGATAGCTTTCTGTTACTGTTCAACATAAGGCAAGTAACATGTTCAGAATATAAACACTACATAGCTTTGGCCAGTAGCATGGTCTCTAGGAATACCCCAGTTGGTGAATCAATATTCATTCACTAGAATAGAAACTTGCCTTTGAGAGGTTAAGGGAATGGTCCATGAAAGTAAAACGCCACAAATGAAAAGGTTAAGGCTTCTTGACCTCCTCAGACCAGGGTGAACTTTTCTCCCCTCTTACAAAAGAGCAATAACTGCAGATAAAGACCTCAGCCAACGCACATCTCAGTCAACAAAGGGGAATTTTACAATTTTTCATTTGACCTTTTTACTTTCTTGGAGAGAGGTCCTTTGTCCCAGTTACCTCTTATATTACCGCATCAGTTCTGTATAGGGCTCAAATTGAAAGCTCAACTCTATTTTCTCTCGGCTGTAGGCTAAAATGTATTTCAAACTGAGGAGGATGGCAGTGTTTTAATGTGTGGCCTTCAAGGAAAGTTACTTCTTCCTTTCTGCGGATTCTTAATTTCAAATGTTTAATTTACAGTAGTAAATATTAAATAACGTCAAAGCAGACAATTTTTATGAGGAGAATAGTTTTTGCTTAAATAAGGAAGTCCAAATTATACCAAATACGGTTGGTATAGTAACTTACAGCAAATAACCTTTTTAGTCAAGATAGAGGTTACTGTACAGTATGCTGAGCACGGCCGGCACGCTCATTAGGCAGGATTAGGCCACCGCCTATGGCGGCAGATTGACGAGGGAGACATTTTCTGAGCTAAACTGACCAAGACCTCCAACAACAACAACACATAAAACCTCACATAATTCTGCCCAAACCCAATGACAATATATCTCAACCAGTGGCAAAATGGGCTTTTAAGCCCACTGATACCGCCCTGTGATAAACAGTGCCCACTTTGTCAAAGGCAGGGGCGCAAAATATTTTGCTTGTCCATTCTCAGTTTGTCTCTGCAGGGTGCTGTTGGAGAGACGCATCGTTGCGGTGCTCCTCCACGTTACGTCAACAAAATTATCAAACATCAATCATGTAGCAGATACAGGATATAGTGGAAAGAGTATGGGGCCTTCTCTGTAGTCTATAGGCTGGAGATAAAATCTATGACAATATAATGAGACGCACACTTTTTACATCATGTAGGTTTCTCCAATCAAACGAGGGATGGCGCCCAATCAAATAAAAAAATGTGCTGTCATGTTAACAAACATATCCTTAAAACAGGCCAAAGTCAAATGGATCATATGGAATGGAAAATCAACTGTTGTCCAGGAGTTTCACCCAATTGACATGATCAGTTGCATTTTTTATTTTACCTTTATTTAATGAGGCAAGTCAGTTTAGAAGAAATTCTTATTTTCAATGACGGCCTAGGAACAGTGGGTTATCTGCCTTGTTCAGGGGCAGAACGACAGATTTGTACCTTGTCAGCTCAGGGATTCGAACTTGCAACCTTTCAATTACTAGTCCTACGCTCTAACCACTAGGCTACCCTGCCCCCGCATCAAGCTTGTATCTGTACATTTTTGGACAAGCTGATCATAGCAATAAAAAAAACAGTTCTGCATTTCCCGCTGTGTAAACACATCGCAAACAGGCTCACATTAACTCCTGATAAAGTTGGGCAGCTGATATTCAGAGCTTAAGTAGACAAATTGATTAGCAACGTGAATCAGGCCTAATAAAGCCAATGCAAAAGCCTGTTTTACAAATGGTGGGCCTACCATTGCAGCTGACAAAATTCAATTTCAGGCAAAACTGTAGGCTACACCTCAGTAAGCACGGACCGACGCCGATGCCTTTTGGACTTCTCTTTTTGGTTCAGATTTGGTGCAGTCTAGACTGGTCTTCATTTGAATGTCCAGGAACATTGATTTATGGTCCGGACCAAATCTGAACCAATCACTAATGCACTTGTTTGAAATGAGGTTCTCCTTTACTGGCGCATCGTCATGCAAATTGTTTTATGTTTGTTTGGTTCAGATTTTATCCGGTCTGGACCAGCCTTGATTTGGGCCAAACATAGACGTCCATAAAATACATATTTTCACCTTTCATTCAAGAACCTAAATTTAACCTAATTTCAACACCTGGAAAATGCATATTTTACACGTCTTTTCAACATCATTTTTGGTCTGGCCTAGGGCGGCAAGAACCGTCCCTGATGCTGAGGGCTCAGAGCAAAAAAACAGCAGTGTGTGTGACTCTCTTTACCTAGCCAGTCATTGAATTTCTTGACCTCAGAGGGTAGGCCCAGTTCAGTGAAGTCCCCAGTATGAAGAAGGACATCCCCGTATGGCATCTGGATCCCATCTGTCCTGGAGTGTGTGTCCGACACGCAGACGAAACGTGTATGACCGGAGGGTTTAGGGGTGTCATAGGGAATGGGCTCCACCCTGTCATCGAAGAGGGACAGCAGAATCAGTGTATGAGTTTGTGTCAAATTATTAAAGCAGCCCTCCATTTGAAAATGTAACCTAGGTTGTCAATGTGTCATGTGCAGCAACCTCCAATATAAAAAAATAATATTATTTTATATTGGAGGAAAATAATATTACAAATAAAACAGCCTTCTCTAAAGATGTCTAAGGAATCCCAAACTGGAATTGGCCATCCAACCTTTAAGCTAGTGCAGGTCCCTCATAAAGTCTCACAGTTGCCTTGTCATTGGGAGCCAGGCAGTGATTGTGAACTCATGTGGAATTTTGGGCTGCCAGGGCTGGCCAACTGCCCAGCTGCGATGCATGGAATCATGCTGGCAAATTATAGATTTAGCTGCTAGTTTGAATGAGTCGACCAAAGTGTTTTAATGCAAATCATCACAAAATCCAGGAGGTTATTGATTACTCCCTACTCTTGCCATGTGTCCATCAGATATTAATGAATTACCGTACCTATATCTCTATCACTGCTGACTTTGGCTTCTTCCGTTAATTACACTCTCCACTGTCCTGTTCTAAAATGCTCCATCCAATTTGATTACTATAGCTTCAATAAACAATTTAACTGATACAAGGTCCACCTCGCTGTTGTACTGAGACATCTGTCCATGCTCTAAGACTAACAAAGAGAGCGCAGATGTGATTTAAAAACTGCAATTTAAAAAAAGGTTAATCGTGGACTAAGTGAAAAACACTGGTTAACAGAAGTCCTGACTTCTATAAAGACAGCATCTGTCTTACACCTTTGTTTTGTCTCTGCTGGAAAAGCTAGTTTTGTGTGTCAGTCAGCCAGCCAGTCAGCCAGCCAGTCAGCCAGCCAGTAGCACCTGCCTCCCACTCTGACCACCCCAGGCCCCATCCCATCCACAGCAACACTCATTACATCCTAATGATTAGAAGTCAATAGGGAAGTTACTTAGAATTGAGCTGTGACCCAGAGGTCAAAGGAGCATTGTTAAATAGCTTATAAATCCACCTCACCTCTGACCTCCGTTACGTTAATAACATGAAAGGTGGCTTCCGCCTCACACACTTTAACCTCACACACTGTAGGTTATTTGACAGGGCACTGAGGATAACCATACATGTTTAAGTCATACTCCATCTATTCAAGACAAGCTAATGTGCGCTGAGAATAGAGCACACAGAAGGTATGGTGGTGGATGTTATGAGGCCAGATGTTTACTCTTTTGTTTGAACACATTCATCAATCAATCCTCTGTGCACTGTAATGGCCCATCAGATGAGAAAGAGATAGATACAGTGCAGGTCTGCGGCTAGATAGATACTCACATGTGGACATGGGGTGGTTGGAAGCGACTCTGGTTGATGTTGTAGTGGGTGAAGGCCTGTGTGGGGTTGGAGCTGTACTCGTCCACAGTGACAGTCACCTTGCCCTGAGAGGGAGGGTTTCTGTGAGCCATGGCTCTGCTGCTTGGGACATGGGCAGTTAGTTTACCAGGATCCAGAACCATTTTAGGGAGTGGGCATCATTCAGAACAGCCCCGTTCACTAACTCAGACCCACCGGCCCTCTGGACAACTGGCCACCGCAAACAAAAAGAGAGGAACACACCTCAAAATACAGTAATTGTGCAGCAGACATGATTACAAATAATGTGTTGCTGTAAATGACAGCTTTAAGTGAACCACTTGTGTTGTACAAAAACAACATCAAGAAGACACCCAGAATTATAAGAATTATTCAACCACTAATACCAGAAGAGGTGATACACTTCCATATTTCTCGCTAATGTCTTCTGAAGTGTTGATAGATTTTAACTACAGTAGATAGGATACAAAACAAGCTTGAACATGAAACATTTAACAATACTGTAACATCAGTAGAAAATATATAATATCAAACTACTGTACGCATTGTGTTCCAATCAAAAGGCTTGAAATAACCCAGGCCTACATTTTTTTTTACAAATGTAAAAGTGACAGAGTGAATTGATACAATGTAACCACACGAATTGTAGTTGCTGTATTGGCCAGGTGACAAAACAGTGAACTTAAACCACACCACTTTTGTTCAATACATTGGAAACTGAAAATTAAAACATAAAAACTACCCAGACGAATTTAACATTAGCCGGTTAGCAGCGGTGCAGAGTGCAGACAGACATTTACTATCAGTCAACTGTAACAAGCAGATTATCTACAAGCTGAACTGTAAGAGGATATTTTACATAAAAACATATGTTCCCTCTAATTTTGGTTTCACGCTGCAACATTTGGAAAAGGTGATTTTTAAATATATGCACCATTTCTACCAATCAGCCTAAAGACACAGAAGATACTAAATTGAACCTCTCACCCGATATTACAAGATCGTGTTCTTCCTCATTTATTGTAGGCCTATTCTGCATTACAGAACAAAATACAAACATAAACCAAGCTCTCTCATCTACAATATTACGAATAGCAACATTTACAGCCTCGACAGAAACCTCTGTATCCGAATGGCTCGTAAATGACAAATCACCCCTAACCCACCGCTTTGTGCCTCGTTATTTTTTCCCAGCGATGTTCTTGCCAAACGGGTGGCGAGTTCCGTTCATCCGGTAGATATGTTCTCGGGGTTAGCTCTCTGTCTATGTTGTCAAAAACGCGGTCCCATAGATAACGCAGACAACTTGGAGGTCTTGAGAGGTGGAGGTCGTGGCTAGCAGGGCAGAACCTTCGACCCTGGGAGACCCTCGGCTGGCTCTTGAGGAAATGCGACAGAAAGCCAACGAGCGAGATAGGAGCCTCGATGTGAGAAGAGAAGGGGGGGAGCCCGAGAGAGCGGAGCAGTGCAGCGCGAGTCTGCGAGAGGACTGCCACCGGGGTCAGAGAGCACACAGTAGGCTACAGAAGCTCAAAGCCAAGGAGGGGACTGCACTGGGACAACTGTTAGTAGAATTGTAAATAGGATTAAAAGCAAGCTATTTTTGAACCATTCATATTTTTGGATAGCCTACAAATGGGCTCACATAGCCATAGACTACCTTTGTTGCCTAAGAAGTTTGAGGGTTTTCTTGCACGTCTGTTTAAAAAATAGTCGGTGTTGTATTGCACTATATTTTAATTGTTAAAACGTATTATACAAAATACGACAATAATTAACATTATACAGAATAAAATACACATTTGAACTGTTAAATGTAAGGTCCTACATATCAGTGTAAATTAAAACAATGATGTGCACTTGGAAAGGATAAGAAAACAGGCTATACATTTGTGAATCAACTGTTATGACCTGTTGTACTGCATGTTGCTTTCTTAATGCATGCAGTGTCCTCAATCTCAATAGCAGCAAAGGAGAAATGAAAAAATAACACTATTCTTCAACTAGTCTATATGTATACATGAACAACAGTGCATAACATACAGTATGTTGGTGTGCTGTGTGCAGAGTCTTGCGATCCTATGCAGTAAGAGTTGAGGTGGTATAATCTCCCAGAGGAAGTGATTAGGTCTAAGTGCTGTTATGTGGCCCTGTTCCTTAATGTAAGGCCCCTTCAGCAAACAAAAGATGCATTATTCTGCTTTTCTACTGACACACGGGTGCATGACCTGACTTCATGCAATTACCTCATACTTATATATTTTCATTTAGTTGTAACGTATTGTAGAGGAAAAAATGACCTTTCCTTGTTCTTACAAGTTTTTAAATGTATTTCAGTTTTACCTTAGTGTTGATTCACATTTTAGCACTTCCTAGATAACAATATCGGGTGCTTTTCGATGTAGGTGTGTGTAAGTGTGTATGTGACAGTTTGTGTGTGACAGTGTGTGTTTGTGTGAGTCATGCAGTGTGCACAAGGATGGGTATTTCTCTAAGCCTTCATATCCTCTCCTCCTTTTCTCCCTCTTTAACTGTTGTCTTAGTGTGTGAGGATAGGCTGAAGGGAATCAGTTCTATGGCAACCAGACTGGTGAGTATTTCATGCCGTCTGTCCATGTCAAGTGATGGTATGCCACCGTCAATGCTCTTTTGAGAAATTTGTGGTTTCGCCGAGGGGTTGCATGGTTCAGTTAAATCTGTTGATGGCAGAAAATGCTCCTGAAAATGGACAGTACAGTAATTGGGGCGGCAGGTAGCCTAGTGGTTAGAGTGTTGGACTAGTAACCGAAAGGTTGCAAGATCGAATCCCCGAGCCGACAAGGTACAAATCTGTCGTTCTGCCCCTGAACAAGGCAGTTAACCCACTGTTCCTAGGCCGTCATTGAAAATAAGAATTTGTTCTAAACTGACTTGCCTAGTTAAATAAAGGTAAAATAAATCTAGAACATAAGGAACAAAAACAGCTTAGCAGAAAAGCCAATCTTAGCCTTGAAACCATGCTACGCCATGTTATATTTCTTCAAAGCTATCTACATCAGTGACAGTACAGTCTCCTGTATGGGAATAGATGACCCTCAGTTGACCTCAAAAATAATAATTAAGTGAACTTATCCATAATGCTAGGTAGAGAAATCAATAGGCTTGCTGCTCACACAATGCAGTGTGGCTCTTTCAAGCAGCAGTGGTCTATGGGTTAAGGAAAGCCCTGGCGGATCCCAGTGAATGCAGCAGCTTGGGTAGAGCCCACCCTCTGGAGCCATATTGACTGATTCAGCAACTGAGGTAATCAGTGGAAGGAGATACAAATATCTCCCCACACACACAAGCACACACCAACCAATTTCTCTGCCAGCCCCATATGCTCTCCTCCATTGTCTACCCCACCTCATATGTGAAAATCCCAATGTTCAAATAGATGGCAGTATATGTACTCTGGTTTCTTTGCTAAAAACAGCCTATGGATATTGGTTTACTATTGACAAATGGTCAGACATTCTAGTTTTTTTCTTTGCGGCAATTACTTCTACTTTGGGAATGATATCACATCTTAGGAGTGAGGCAGCAGTGCTTTTTCTTTGGCCTTTGTGACCTCACCATCACCTTTTGACTCCTAAGTAAAAAACATTTTTGTCAATTTTGACTTGTTCAATAATTAAAGAGGACAGTCCAATACAGTGGCATCATATACTGTACAACCCCACCTTCAGAGCAGGATGCAGGAAAAGACTAGCTAGCATCACTTTGAAAAATTGCATTGTTTTGAAAAGTCAAGACAAGACACCGAATTAAACAATTGAGTCCAATGTTACTTGTCTCTACAGACTTTGCCTGAGCAGAGTTTGTCATTTCAAACCTAGACTATATATTTTCTTACCCGATCAAGGAACCTCACCAATATAAACAGTATATACATTATATATGCTGTTACCAATTTAGCGCAGGTGGAATTAGTAATCACCCTGTGGCACACTGTCATTTTATATTTGTTCAAAGACATAGCCTTTCTAAGGGGGTGCCACTTGATATTTAGTGGCACCAGCCTTGTTTCCCATGTCAGCTTTGTTTCTATCCAGTCTGAGTAAATAGGGCTTTTGATTCAAAATAGACATCAAGGGAGGCTGACACATTCCCCACACCAAATCATGGTCCATAAAACAGTATTCCTTGTCCTATTACTTTTCACTGCAATGCTACACATGTACTCTTGCTAGGGACTCTCACAATTGTTGCATGTTTGCACTAGTAGTAATTGTTACGAACAGGGACGTCATGAACCCCAAAAATCGGAGGGGTCACAAAGTACATTAGGATTGCTGGGGGGTGGTCTGTAGGGGGTCTATGCCCCCCCCCCCCCCCCCCCCCATCGCAAAGTTGAAGAATTTTTCAAACACCTGAAACAGCTTTTTCCTGCAATCTAGAGACATACTCATTATGCTTAATTAAAGGTAAAACATTTTTTAAATGCGTATCTAAGCATACCTCTTGAGCTATCTGTATCCGGAGGCCAGGTAAGGAGGTCAGGTAATATATTTCTGTGAAAATAAAAGGAGGCCAGGTAATATATTTCTGTGAAAATAAAAGGAGGCCAGGTAATATATCTCTGTGAAGATAAAGGAGTCCAGGTAATATATATCTGTGAAGATAAAGGAGTCCAGGTAATATATATCTGTGACGATAAAAGGAGGCCAAGTAATATATCTCTGTGAAAATAAAAGGAGACCAGGTAATATATCTCTGTGAAGATTAAAGGAGGCCAGGTAATATATCTCTGTGAAGATTAAAAGAGACCAGGTAATATATCTCTGTGAAGATTAAAGGAGGCCAGGTAATATATCTCTGTGAAAATAAAAGGAGGCCAGGTAATATATAGCCAGCAGCATACCACCCTGCATACCACTGCAGGCTTGCTTCTGAAGCTAAGCAGGGTTGGTCCTGGTCAGCCCCTGGATGGGAGACCAGATGCTGCTGGAAGTGGTGTTGGAGGGCCAGTAGGAGGCACTCTTTCCTCTGGTCTAAAAAATATCCCAATGCCCCAGGGCAGTGATTGGGGACACTGCCCTGTGTAGGGTGCTGTCTTTCGGATGGGACGTTAAACGGGTGTCCTGACTCTCTGAGGTCATTAAAGATCCCATGGCACTTATTGTAAGAGTAGGGGTGTTAACCCCGGTGTCCTGGCTAAATTCCTAATCTGGCCCTCAAACCATCATGGTCACCTAATAATCCCCAGTTTACAATTGGCTCATTCATCCCCCTCCTCTCCCCTGTAACTATTCCCCAGGTCGTTGCTGCAAATGAGAACGTGTTCTCAGTCAACTTACCTGGTAAAATAACGGTAAAATAAAAAAAATAAAAAAATAAATATCTCCGTGAAGGTTAAAGGAGGCCAGGTAATATATCTCTGTGAAAATAAAAGGAGGCCAGGTAATATATCTTCGTGAAGATGTCATGTAGGACTCAACGTCCAACGCCTGTCTTCATTTGCCCCATGTCTCTCTCAATCCTGGTTCAATTATTTCTCCTTCCATTTACCATTAGTGTTGTCAGGGGATGTTTATCAAAGGTAGAAGGTTAGAAGGGCTACGCATGGTCTCAATTTACCCATGGAAGGAAAGGAGACAAAGGTCTGTCATGAGAGATTTGGTAATGATTTGTCTTTGTGATGTATATGGCTGTCAGATTAGGTAGAAGGATCCCTTTAGCGGGATCATTTTCATCAACAACCACTGAATTGCAGAGCGGAAAATTAAAAAGAAATTGCTAAAAATATTTATACTCATGAAATCACAAGTGCAATATAGCAAAACACAGCTTAGCTTGTTGTTAATCCACCTGTCGTGTCAGATTTTGAAAATATGCTTTACAGCGAAAGCAATCCAAGCGTTTGTGTGAGTTTATCGATCACTAGACAAAACATTACAAACACCTAGCAGCAATGTAGATTGGTCACGAAAGTCAGAAAAGCAATAAAATTAATTGCTTGCCTTTGATGATCTTCAGACTCCCAGTTACACAATAAATGTTCCTTTTGTTCGATAAAGATTATTTTTATATCCAAAAACCTCCTTTTGTTTGGCGCGTTATGTTCAGTATTCCACAGCCTTAGGCAGGACATCAAGGCTTGACAAATTCCAAATAGTATCCGTTAAGTTCGTAGAAACATGTCAAACGTTTTTAATAATCAATTGTTAAATTGGTTGTTTTTAACATAAATAATCGCTAATATTTCAACCGGACGGTAAACTATTCAATAACAGAGATAAAGAAAATGTCGAGCTACAACTTTCACACGCATGAACTAATGGAAGGACATTCAGCTATGCACTGACGCGTTATGATAAATCTCGCTCATTTTTCAGAATAAAAGCTTGAAACTATGTCTAAAGACTGTTCACACCTTGAGGAAGCCATAGGAAAAGGAATATGGTTGATATCCCTTTAAATGGACGAAAGGCAGCCAATGGAACAGTGATTTCTCTAAATAAGAGTCACTTCCGGGTTGGATTTCCTCAGGTTTTCGCCTGCAAAATCAGTTCTGTTATACTCACAGACAATATTTTTGAGAGCTTGTGTTTATCCTACTCTGTCAATTATATGCATATTCTAGCATCTGGACCTGAGAAATAGGCAGCTTACATTGGGAACGTTATTTTTCCAAACATAAAAATTCTGCCCCCTAGCTTCAAGAGGTTTTAAGGCGGAAGGTTCTGTCATAGACAGTGGAATTGGCAGTTTGTTGTACAGTGTGAGCCTACATGTACCAATTGTGGTGAAGGTCACAGAGGATGGTTGATGGTTGAACAAAGGTTTGTGGATGCAGTATGCGTCACTGTGAGTGAATGCACATTATTTCCAGATAGCCCACTCACTGGCCTAGTGTAAATACACATACTCCTCTCTGGAAAGAGCATTAATTAAATATTTACTTTGGGAATAATAAACAATTAATTTGGTCCCAGAATGATTTACGTTGTACATACCTATATCAAAGAACAGATGCTGACTGGACGTTAATCATTTTAATCTGATGTTATTATATTCTAATTAGAGTGTGCTACACATCCAAAGCAAGCTAAAATAAGTAAAATGTATTTTTTAAGTAAATGATTAAATCCATGGAATATGTATAAGATTAAATGGCCAGAAAATGGGAACTGAGAAAGGGATGTTTTTTAAAGATGGATTAAGCTGAAAGTATTTACATACAGTACTGGTTAAAAGTTTGGACACCTACTCATTCAAGTTATTTTCTACATTGTAGAATAATAGTGAAGACATCAAACTATTAAATAACACATATGGAATCATGTAGTAAGCCAAAAAGTGTGAAAAAATATATATATTTTAGGTTTTAGATTTTTCAAAGTAGCCACCCTTTGCCTTGATGACAGCTTTGTACACTCTTGGCATTCTCTCAACCAGCTTCATGAGGTAGTCACCTGGAATGCTTTTCCAACAGTCTTGAAGGAGTATGCTGCCACATATGCTGAGCACTTGTTGGCTGCTTTTCCTTCACTCTGCAGTCCAACTCATCGCAAACCATCTCAATTGGGTTGAGGTCTGGTGACTGTGGAGGCCAGGTCATCTGATGCAGCATTCCTTCACTCTCCTTCTTAGTCAAATAGCCCTTACATAGCCTGAAGGTGTGTTGGGTGATTGTCCTGTTGAAAAACAAATGATAGTCCCACTAAGCCCAAACCAGATGGGATGGTGTTGCGCTGCAGAATGCTGTGGTAGCCATGCTGGTTGTGTGCCTTGAATTCTAAATAAATCACCGACAGTATCACCAGAAAAGCACCCCCACACCATCACACCTCCTCCTCCATGCTTCACGGTGGGAACCACACATGCAGAGATCATCTGTTCACCTACTCTCTGTCTCACAAAGATACGGCGGTTGGGACCAAAAAAATCTAATTTGGACTCATCTGGCCAAAGGACACATTTCTAATGTCCATTGCTAATTTCTTGGCCCAAGCAAGTCAGTTAAGAACACATTCTTATTTTAAATGATGGCCTAGGATCAGTGGGTTGACTGCCTTGTTCAGGGGCAGAATGACAGATTTTTACCTTGTCAGCTTGGGGATTTGATCTTGCAACCTTCCGGTTCCTAGTCTAATGCTCTAACCACTAGGCTACCTGGCACCCCAGGTGTGCTTTAGTAGTGGTTTCTTTGAAGCAATTCGACCATGAAGGTCTGAACAGTTGATGTTGAGATGTGTCTGTTACTTGAACTCTGTGAAGCATTTATTTGGGCTACAATCTGCGGTGCAGTTAATTTCCGATTTCTGAGGCTGGTAACTCTAATGAACTTATCCTCTGCAGCAGAGCTAACTCTGGGTCTTCCTTTCCTGTGGCAGTCCTCATGAGAGCCAGTTTCATCATAGTGCTTGATGGTTTTTGCGACTGCACTTGAAGAAACTTTCAAAGTTATTGAAATTATCCTGATTGACTGACCTTTATGTCTTAAGGTAATGATGGACTGTCATTTATCTTTGCTTATTTGAGCTATTCTTGCCATAATATGGACTTGGGCTTTTACCAAATAGGGCTATCTTCTGTATACCACCCCTACCCTACCTTGTCACAACATAACTGATTGTCCCAAATGCATTAAGAAGGAAAGAAATTCCACAAATTAACATTTAACAAGGCACACCTGTTAATTGAAATGCATTCCAGTTGACTACCTCATGAAGCTGGTTGAGAGAATGCCAGGAGTGTTCAAACAAGTCAAAGGGTGGCTACTTCAAATATATAATATATTGTGATTGGTTTAACACTTTTTTGGTTACTACATGATTCCATATGTGCTATGTCATAGTTTTGATGTCTTCACTATTATTCTACAATGTAGAAAATAGTAAAAATAAAGAAAAACCCTTGAATGAGTAGGTGTATCCAAACCTTTGACTGGTACAGTATACACAAAAGCTCTCTAGAGAGCACACAGTATAGCTTGCAGTGGGATCTGCGTGCTTCTGAGGCTATAGTCTGTTGGTTCTAGTGAAAGTAGCACAGCACACACTGGTTGAATCAACCTAGTTTCCTACTAATTTAAATGAAATTGCATTGAACCAACATGGAATAGATGTTGAATTGACGTCTGTGCCCAGTGGGCAGGTTCATAAATTGTAGAAGACATCCAATCAAATATCCCCTGCACTCAATGAAATCAATTTCTCTGAGGCTCCTAGTTAAATCCTCATTATATGTTACCTCTCTGTGTCCCAACTCACACCCGGATGCTTTGTAAACACTGAAGCATGTAAATATACAGCTCCAGGAAACAATGCCTGAATTAAACCCAGATCTCAGTCAGGGATTTTTGTTTTCTAATGTATTTCCAAGATGCATCCCATATAGCTGGGGGCACTTACTGCAGGGATATCCATCTTTTGTAACAAAGACAGAGGCCCGAGACTGTAAATTATCATGCAGGGCTGACAACTGTTAAAACTATTACAATATTGCATTGGCAGAGCATAGAATGAGTCCTGTAGTGAAGAGGGAGGTGTTGTTTGTTGTACATTAGGACTGGTGGGCCAAAATAAATAGAGTAACTACATTAACTAAGAAGAATGCTGATTGACACACAACTCCCAAAAATGAGTTTATAAACTTTATCTCCACTATAAAAAGTATCTAGACATTATCTCACATTTCCTTTAGACTAACATTTTGTTTTCAACAGCCTGATTAGTGAGCACATTTTCTATGCCTATGCCAGGCGAAATCGCGCCTCATTAGCTCATTGTTATGGATGTGTCCAAATGAATGTCTCTAGAAAACAGCTTAAACAAATGCAAATGCAGCTACTTTGCTGTTATTCTGGATGCACTTTTCGACGTGACTGTAAATTAGCTGTAGTTGGCTAGCTAGCTAGCAAGCAAGGGATAAGAATGTTGCCAGGCAGCATGGTAATGAACATTTAAAATGAATGACTGGGTTGCATCTATAGATACAGAGCAAAAAGACTGAACGACTGGGTCGCATCTATAGATACAGAGCAAAAAGACTGAACGACTGGGTCGCATCTATAGATACAGAGCAAAAAGACTGAACAACTGGGTCGCATCTATAGATACAGAGCAAAAAGACTGAACAACTGGGTCGCATCTATAGATACAGAGCAAAAAGACTGAACAACTGGGTCGCATCTATAGATACACAGCAAAAAGACTGAACGACTGGGTCGCATCTATAGATACAGAGCAAAAAGACTGAACAACTGGGTCGCATCTATAGATACAGAGCAAAAAGACTGAACGACTGGGTCGCATCTATAGATACAGAGCAAAAAGACTGAACGACTGGGTCGCATCTATAGATACAGAGCAAAAAGACTGAACGACTGGGTCGCATCTATAGATACAGAGCAAAAAGACTGAACAACTAGGTCGCATCTATAGATACAGAGCAAAAAGACTGAACGACTGGGTCGCATCTATAGATACAGAGCAAAAAGACTGAACAACTGGGTCGCATCTATAGATACAGAGCAAAAAGACTGAACGACTGGGTCGCATCTATAGATACAGAGCAAAAAGACTGAACAACTGGGTCGCATCTATAGATACAGAGCAAAAAGACTGAACGACTGGGTCGCATCTATAGATACAGAGCAAAAAGACTGAACGACTGGGTTGCATCTCTAGCAATAGAAACCAAACCGATAGAATGAACAACCAGCCGGCTTGGGTAGCAACCCTAGATTTGTGTAAGGACTATATCTTGCGGAAGGATGAAATGGTATGAATAAATTCATCAAAATAAGGTTTTTAATGAAAATATGTCAATCATTATTTGAATATGTTGGTAAGCCATTGTATAAAGGGGATAATGCCCTCGAAAACTGATGTTTGGAGGATATATTGGCACGGTTTGCCAATATATCCTCCAAACACCGGCTTCTCTGGCATTATCAGTTAATTAAGATACCGATACCAATTATCAGTGAACCAAAAAAAAGCCAATACCGATTAATCGGCTGATTTTTTAAATATATATTTGGAATAATGACAATTACAACAATACGAATGAACAATGAACCCTTTTATTTTAACTTAATATAATACATAAATAAAATCTATTTAGTCTCAAATAAGTAATGAAACATGTTCAATTTGGTTTAAATAATGCAAAAACACAGTGTTGGATAAGAAAGTAAAAGTTCAATATGTGCCATGTAAAAAAGCTAACATTTAAGTTCCTTGCTCAGAACATGAGAACATATGAAAGCTGGTGGTTCAATATTCCCATGTTTTTCAATATTCCCAGTTAAGAAGTTTTAGGTTGTAGTTATTGTGTCGACTATTTCTCTCTATACCATTTGTATTTCGTATACCTTTGACTATTGGATGTTCTTATAAACACTTTAGTATTGCCAGCCTAATCTCGGGAGTTGGTAGGCTTGAAGTCATAAACAGTGCTGTGCTTAAAGCATTGCTAAGAGCTGCTCGCAAACGCAGTAAAGTGCTGTTTGAATGAACTTTTACGAGCCTGCTGTTGCCTACCACCTCTGTCAGACTGCTCTATCAAATATCAAATCATAGACTTAATTATAATAAACACACAGAAATACAAGCCTTTGGTCATTAATATGGTGAAATCCGGAAACTATAATTTCAAAAACAAAACGTTTATTCTTTCAGTGAAATATGGAACCATTCCGTATTTTGTAGAACGAGTTGCAACCCTAAGTCTAATAATTGCTGTTACATTGCACAACCTTCAATGTTATGTCATAATTATGTAAAATTCTGGCAAATGAATTACGGTCTTTGTTAGGAAGAAACACAGTTCGCAACGAACCAGGCAGCCCAAACGGTTGCATATACCCTGACTCTGCTTGCACTGAACGCAAGAGAAGTGACACAATTTCCCTAGTTAATATTGCCTGCTAACATACATTTATTTTAACTAAATAGGCAGGTTAAAAAAAAAATACTTCTGTGTATTGATTTTAAGAAAGGCATTGATGTTTATGGTTAGGTACATTTGTGCATCGAATGTGCTTTTTTTGCGAATGCGTTTTTGTTAAATCATCACCCGTTTGGCAAAGTTAAAGTAGGCTGTGATTGGATGATAAATTAACAGGCACCGCATGGATTATATGCAATGCAGGACAAGCTAGTTAACCTAGTAATATCATCAACCATGTGTAGTTAACTAGTGATTATGCGAAGATTGATTGTTTTTTATAAGATAAGTTTAATGCTAGCTAGCAACTTACTTGGCTCATTGCAGTCACAAGGTCCTTCTGACGCTGCACTCCCATAACAGGTGGTCAGCCTGTTTCCTCATGGATTCAATGTAATCGTCCATAATCAGCGTCCAAAAAGGCTGATTACCGATTGTTCTGAAAACTTGAAATCGGCCCTAATTCATCGGCCATGCCGATTAATCGGTCGACCTCTAATTTTTACCCACAAGGCTATTGTAAGAAAGTGCAGACACATGAAGCTCTTTTGCTGGTATGCATTTTAAATCCTTTTGCATTAACACCATGGTCATTTCACTCCAACTAAGCAATTCAAATGAAATTAAATCACATTTTATCACATGCTTCATAGACAACAGGTGTAGACTAACAGTGAAATGCTTACTTACGGGTTATTTTCCAACAATACAGAGTTTAAGATGAAATATGGAAATAGTGACACAAGGAAAAAGAGAGAAACTATATTCTAGAGACATCCTACATCTTCAATTGATTCCAACATTTCTATTGATCATGCAGTTTCCAGTGGTGTAAATTACTTAAGTAAAAATACTTTATAGTACTACTTGAGAAGTTTTTTGGGGTATATGTACCTTACTATTTATATTTTTGACAACTTTTACTTCACTACATTCTTAAAGAAAATAATGAACTTTTTACTCTACATTTTCCCTGACACCCAAAAGTACTCGTTACATTTAGAATGCTTAAAAGGACAGGAAAATGGTCCAATTCACACACTTATCAAGAGAACATCTCTGGTCATCCCTACTGCCTCTGGTGTGGCAGACTCACTAAACACACATGCTTAGTTGTAAATGATGTCTGAGTGTTGGATTGTGCCCCTGGCTGACCGTAAATTTAAAAAAGCACAAACATTCGCTCTCTGGTTTTAAATAATTGATACTTTTGATACTTAAGTATATTTTAACAATTAAATTTACTTTTGATACTTAAGTATATTTTAAACCAAATACTTTTAGACTTTTATTCAAGTAGTATTTTACTGGGTGACTTTCACTTTTACTTGAGTCATTTTCTATTAAGGTATCTTTACTTTTACTCAAGTATGACAATTGGGTACTTTTTCCACCACTGGCAGTTTCTGTCCCAACACTGTGATAAATTGTCACATGGACACGTGGTAAGCCCGTCGATGTCCATGGCCACGTGGTAAGCACGTCGATGTCCATGGCCAGGACCTCAAAGCCGATAGCCCACAACAGAGCACCCAGAGGCAATAGAAAGGAAAGTGGTGAAAACAAGCCAATAGAATCATTAAAAGTCATGGAAGGCAGGCCAGCAGAGTGGTAAAGGCCTAATGTCCTGTCTATATTAATTAGGCTATGTAGAGTCAGTCTAAGGTGCAGCAAGGCAGGCAGTTGTGCAGCATAGCCAGGCTGTCTCACTATGTAGCAGCCAGCTGCTCTCCTCAGGCCTCTCCTGGCTGGACTTCTCCATCTACATTCAGCTTCATTAGAATTGATCACATTAACATTGGGGCTAATTAGGTGGGGATCCCTTCCTTAACGTCACACAGGTGTATTGTAGATGTAAAGCATTTCCCCAGGGAAGAACCAGGACAAGGATGAAAGTCTTCTCTGTGTTTTCACCGAGCCAGGTCCCAGATATTTTTGTACTGTTTTGGTAAGCCTTATGGCTCCCAGAGTGGCAGCCCCCCAAAATCTATATATATATGCCTTTTGGAGTGGTTGGGTTAAAAGCAGAAGTCAAATTTCGGTTGGACCTTGTGTGCAATTGACCAATAAAGTGATCTTAATCTTGATTTTAATGAGTTGGCAAGACAGCACCAACAGATCTGAGACCAGGCCACCATTCACTTGCTTGCAAGTCTGAAGTATGCCAGTTTGGAGGGGATCAACTGACTTGACATTGTATGTACAGTACCCTCTCTGCTTTCATTGGTTGGTGGGATTAAAGGTTTGGACAGCAGCATACCACCCTGTATCCCACTACTGGCTTGCTTTTGAAGCTAAGCAGGGTTGGTCCTGGTCAGTCCCTGGATGGGAGACCAGATGTTGCTGGAAGTGGTGTTGGTTAGCCAGTAGGAGGCACCTTTTCCTCTGGTCTAAAAAAATATCCCAATGCCTCAAGGGCAATGATTGCCCTGTGTAGGGGGACGTTAAACGAATGTCTGACTCTCTGTGGTCACTAAAGATCCCATTACACTTTTTTTATTGATTTTTAATTTCACCTTTATTTAACCAGCTAGGCTAGTTGAGAACAAGTTCTCATTTACAACTGCGACCTGGCCAAGATAAAGCAAAGCAGTGCGACACAAACAACACAGAGTTACACATGGGGTAAACAAATGTACAGTCAATAACACAATATAAAAATCTATATACAGTGTGTGCAAATGTACTAAGATTAGGGAGGTAAGGGAATAAATAGGCCATAGTGGCGAAATAATGACAATTTAGCAATTTAACACTGGAGTAATAGATAGTGCAGGAGATTAATGTGCAAGTAGAGATACCTGGGTGCAAAGGAGCAAAAAATAAATAGCAATATGGGGATGAGGTAGTTGGGTGGGCTATTTACAGATGCAATGGTTGGTAAGCTGCTCTGACAGCTGATGCTTAAAGTTAGTGAGGGAGATATAAGACTCCAGTTTCAGTGATTTTTGCAATTCGTTCCAGTCATTGGCAGCAGAGAACTGGAAGGAAAGGCGGCCAAAGGAAGTATTGGCTTTGGGGCAAAGACTTATAGATGACCTGGAGCCAGTGGGTTTGGTGACGAATATGAAGCGAGGGCCAGCCAACGAGAGCATACAGGTCATAGTGGTGGGTAGTATATGGGGCTTTGGTGACAAAACGGATGGCACTGTGACTACATCAAATTTGCTGAGTAGAGTGTTGGAGGCTATTTTGTAAATGACATCGCCGAAGTCAAGGATCGGTAGGATAGTCAGTTTTACGAGGGTATGTTTGGCAGCATGAGTGAAGGATGCTTTGTTGCGGAATAGGAAGCCGATTCTAGATTTAATTTTGGATTGGAGATGCTTAATGTGAGTCTGGAAGGAGAGTTTACAGTCTAACCAGACACCTAGGTATTTGTAGTTGTCCACATATTCAGAGTCAGAACCGTCCAGAGTAGTGATGCTAGATGGGCGGGCGGGTGCGGGCAGCGATCGGTTGAAGAGCATGCATTTACTTTTACTTGCATTTAAGAGCAGTTGGAGGCCACGGAAGGAGTGTTGTATGGCATTGATGCTTGTCTGGACATTTGTTAACACAGTTAACACTCATTGTAAGAGTAGGGGTGTTAACCCCAAATCTGCCTCTCATACCATCATGTTCACCTAATCATCCCGTTTACAATTGGCTTTTTCCTCTTCCCTGTAACTATTCCCCAGGTCGTTGCTGTAAATGAGAACGTGTTCTCTGTCAATTTACCTGGTAAAATAAGGGTTAAATAAAATAAATAAATACAAATTCTTCCAGATTATGCAACTGTTGTCCTGATTGTGATTAAGTAGAGCCAGCATTAATCCAAACCTGGCCAATGGCACCAAGGTCATCGTGCCTGCACCTGCTCTACGAAATCAAATGTATTTTATAAAGCCCTTTTCAGATCAGCAGTTACAGATACCCAGCCGAAAACCCCAAAGAACAAGTATTCCAGATGCAGGAGCATAGTGGCTAGGAAAAACTCCATAGGAGGCAGAAACTTAATAAGAAAGCTAGAGAGGAAGCAGGCACTGAGGGGTGGCCAGGCCTACCTAAACTGATGCTTTAACTGATGGTCTCCAAGTGATTACAGCAGAAATCCAAGTGAAATGTTCACCTCAGGAAATCAGGAGTAACAATATCAACTGTGGGGTTGTAACAGTCAGTACTGGTGGTAGGTGACATAGAGGTGCAAAGGGCACACAACTGGACTCAGTGGTCATCGTAACGTCCAACTAAAACGCCTTCTATTACATCATACTGTACAACAGCTGAAAATAAATTGCATGTGTCTGCAATATCAACACGTTAAGATCTCAATCTAAACTCTCATTTAACCACTATTTAATGAATCCAAACCATGAAAGAACATTTTAATCTTTGAGCTTTAAAGTAATTAAATAGAGAGACAGCACCTGAATCAAAAATGTGAGGAATTACTTTGAAGAACACTCCCAATTATCTGAGATTGTTTGATAAATAACATATAAAGCAGATGATCATCTAAGCCCAGAGTAAAGCTGGGGTAAACAGTCCACTTCTGTTCTCTCTCAACACTTTAATCCTCCAATTACCAGCCCTAAACCTCCAAACGGGCCTTTTCTTAATTGGAACTGCTCAACTCCTGCGTCCTCTCTCTTCCGTCCTCTCTCGCCTCCTTTTGAAAATCGAGGAGAGGCGAAGAGAGGCGGCGAGGAGAGGGAACGTGGACAAAAATGCATTTGTATGAAATGAGACTCTCCTTCTCCACTCATGCATTATCAGGCAATTGATGTTTGCAGCAACACAATCTCACACTCAATTCGTGCAAATATCGACAAAAAGTATTTCAGCATATTTTGTGCGTTTTTGTGTGGCTTAATTTGTGTGAAAAATACACATTTTTGTGCGACTTCATTCGTAGGAAAAGACAGTGTTTTGGGGGCAAACTTCGGAAACAATCTTTTGTAAGTTATTAGAGCAATGCATGGTGGGCAAGGGTGTTCTACACTGCCTTTTTTAGTGTCCCACATTTTTGTATACAAACAAACAAACATGTTAACAACCCAATATTGTTCATGAAATTATTTTTGTATTAATGCCAATACTGTTTCTATGTTTGTTTTCACATAATACTTTGGGAGACTGGTGCAGGTTTTTCATGTAGGCAACAGTAGGCCTAAATAATTTTCTTCATAATGTATTTCATATTTTGTGGAGCATACATTACACCATTTTCTTCATAGGGCATTTTATACAAGGCTATGTCGAAATCTATGAGGGTTGCCACATTGAAGAAAAAATACTGATTCTTCTTTTCTTTTTTTTGGTATTGACGAAGGAATTTGATTGGGGATTGGGGATACATTTTTATGATGGGAAATTATAATACACACCATCTGAAATGAATGAAATACCCTAACCCTAAGCTATGTTCAATGTCAGCAGCAATTTCCAGTGAGAAATGTTCCGTCTGATGCCATTTGGCAATGTGTTTCACAGCCCTATAACAATGATACAAGTTATATCACCTTAAAAAGGGTTTATTTACAACCTCTGGGATATAACATGTTGGGCAAAATGGTATAGGAGAGTCACAGGTAACCCCTAACTTGAGTTCAGTCATCGCCAATGAGAACCAAGAGGGGCCTAGCTTTGTCCTTCATGACTTGGAAAGGCCTTGATTCTAGGCTGTAGAAAATCCTCCATCCATCTCATTAGATCAGACCAGGATGAAACAACAGTGATTCATATTACTGGTTTGCATCCTAAATAAATGATAGTTGTGTTTTGCTGCATAACACACATGATTTGTCTACCCATATGATGTGGATCATTGTCAGGTTATTAGATGTATACGTTTCAGTAACAACAAAACACCATGGTTGTCATAACACTTTAAACAGGTAGTTTGTAAATAGGTAGAATGTGTTTGTTATCAGTCCACATTGGTAAAGGAACTGATGTAAATGAGACAGTCACCTTCTGTAGGTCAAGCAGTACCATTCCACACAGATTTCCCTCATCAATCTCTTTCCTGATGAAGTCAGTCAAGTAAAGTAGACATGAATCAGTGGAGTATGTTTTTCTAAAACCCGACTGAAAATCATACATTAGACCCTGTTTGTTAACATATTCATACATTTGCTCATGTACAACTGGATGGGACTTCCACCTTCATTGGCTGATCATTCCTGGTGATCCTGTTGGAGTCATGTCCAACCTGGTCATCAGGAGGGATCAGCCAATCGTGAAGAAGAAAATGGAGTACTTCAAAATGGAGATAGCCTTAATGGCTCTGCCCATGCTGTCAGATGCTATATTTGCACAGATACAAAGATGAGTCCGCTATCTATCTCTATGGGTGTATGAAATAGTGTTCCTCCTTTAGATAAAGTGCCTCTAGGGGCGCTGTTGAGGCACTATCCAATCATACAGCAATCAGCAGTTCACGTCAGGTGCGATTTGAAATCAGCTCAAGCTTACAGAAGAATATATGGATCATATACAGTCAATTCATTCAATCAAATCTGAACAGAAGACAAATCATACATTATTCCTCTTTGGTTCTGAATAGTGTTCAGACTATTATTGTTCATATTCAATTGTAATACATTTTTCATATTTTAGTCATTTAGCAGACGCTCTTATCCAGAGCTATTTACAGGAGAAAATAGGGTAAGTGCCTTACTCAAGGGCACATCAACAGATTTTTCACCTAGCCGTCTCGGGAATTCGAACCAGCGACCTTTCAGTTACTGGCCCAATGCTCTTAACCTCTAGGCTACCTACCAATGCTAGGATACCTATCATCATCATAAATATAATCATAACAAACAGACTTCAAGATTTCTTAGCCAAGGTCAATGATTCACAGACACACAGCAGACTTTGAATGCATCCTATATGACTGGCTCACACCACTGCTTCCCTCTAGTGGTGAATATATAACATCACACACTGTATCCCATCCTGGGGATTTGCTTGACCATAGGGACAGAACCACAGTATATGATAGCTATCTTGATCAGGCAGAACACAGTTGTTTTAAATCAGGTATTTTATTCTGCAGTCCGAAGAGAGACAGTCAGCCACCTGGAATTTAAAAAAGACAGTACACAAATATGAATAATCTCAACAAACATTAGCAGCATTATCCCCTAGGACAGTTATCTCCTCTCCTCTTACTGTGGAAGTCAGGAGCTCCTTTGGTCCCGTCTGTTGTTGTACAATCATGGTCTCGAGATCTCGTCACTCAAGCATAGCTGGCTCTCATCTCAATCTTTTCCTTTCAATCTGGAAAGGAGAAATGCTTATACAAATATATCTGTTGGCAAATGTACCGCAGAATCCACAGTTCACTTTCTTTCTGTAAATAAAAACATCAGAATAACCCCTGCTCTATTTTTGACAGACGGTTGATGTAGGGCTCTCCTGATGACACACACAGTAGTATGTCCTCCCTGGAGATCAGAGGCCTGCCGTCTGCAGCGTACAGCCTGGAGGTGGACCGGGACAGTCCCAGCCTCACGGTACAGAGGCCTGTCGTCTGCAGCGTGCAGCCTGGAGGTGGACCGGGATAGGCCCAGCCTCACGGTACAGAGGCCTGCCGTCTGCAGCGTACAGCCTGGAGGTGGACCGGGATAGGCCCAGCCTCACGGTACAGAGGCCTGCCGTCTGCAGCGTACAGCCTGGAGGTGGACCGGGATAGGCCCAGCCTCATGGTACAGAGGCCTGCCGTCTGCAGCGTACAGCCTGGAGGTGGACCGGGACAGTCCCAGCCTCACGGTACAGAGGCCTGCCATCTGCAGCGTACAGCCTGGAGGTGGACCGGGATAGGCCCAGCCTCACGGTACAGAGGTCTGCCGTCTGCAGCGTACAGCCTGGAAGCGGACCGGGATAGGCCCAGCCTCACGGTACAGAGGCCTGCCGTCTGCAGCGTACAGCCTGGAGGTGGACCGGGATAGGCCCAGCCTCACGGTACAGAGGCCTGCCGTCTGCAGCGTACAGCCTGGAAGCGGACCGGGACAGTCCCAGCCTCACAGTACAGAGGCCTGCCGTCTGCAGCGTATAGCCTGGAGGTGGACCGGGACAGTCCCAGCCTCACGGTACAGAAGCCTGCTGTCTGCAGCGTACAGCCTGGAGGTGGACCGGGACAGTCCCAGCCTCACGGTACAGAAGCCTGCCGTCTGCAGCGTACCGGGACAGTCCCAGCCTCACGGTACAGAGGTCTGCCGTCTGCAGCGTACAGCCTGGAAGCGGACCGGGATAGGCCCAGCCTCACGGTACAGAGGTCTGCCGTCTGCAGTGTACAGCCTGGAAGCGGACCGGGACAGGCCCAGCCTCACGTTACTGCAGCTGCAACTTTCAGTAACACACAGTTACCACTTACTGAGGAGATTGAAAAATAAATTCTAACAGAACCCTAATATGTGGCAGGAAATTCATCTTTAGCACAAAATATAGCATGTTACTAATGGTGCCCCATAGAGAATCCAGACTGGATATTGATATCAGACTCATACCTTTTTTGTCAATTTGGAGGAAGTATCTCTTCCATGCTTTTCCCCCAGACGTGGATAGATATATGCCTGTCTCCATTGGGTATTAACTCTTGACAACAGGCTGATGGTACAGTTCCTGGAAGTTACCAGTGGCCTTTCTCTTGTACGGTCTCCATCTCAGCTGGTAGAGTCTGGAGAGAAAAAACTAAAAGTGATTATCAATGTCACATGATAATAAGGTTACTATGTCATCTCTGAAGGATCAAAACCTTGCTCCTATTATGCTCCTCTATAGCATGCTTATGTCAGCAGAGTGCTCTCAGAGTCTCTACCAGGGATGCAGTACAACTACACGCTTAGAAAAAGGTTCCCATAGCATAGGACAATTATTTTTTAGTTCCAGGTAGAACCCTTTTTGGTTTCAGGGTGGGTGGACCCAAGAGTATAGAGGGTACATTCTACACCTAAGATCAAACTCATGTATCCACAGATGATGCAGTCTCTATTGCACTCCACACTGCCCTTTCCCACCTGGTCAAAAGGAACACCTATGTGAGAATGCTATTCATTGTCTACAGCTCAGCGTTCAACACCACTGGGACTAGTCACATCCCTCTGCAACTGGATCCTGGACTTCCTGACGGGCGCCCCCAGGTGGTAAGGGTAGGTAACAACACATCTGCCACACTGATCCTCAACACTGGAGCTCCACAGGGGTGCGTGCTCAGTCCCCTCCTGTACTCCCTGTTCACCCACGACTGCACGGCCAGGCACGACTCCAACATCATCATTAAATTTGCCGATGACACAACAGTGGTATGCCTGATCACCGACAACGACGAGACAACCTATAGGGAGGAGGTCAGAGACCTGGCCGTGTGGTGCTAGGACAACAACCTCTCCCTCAACGTGATCAAGACAAAGGAGATGATTGTGGATTACAGGAAAAGAGGACCGAGCACGCCCCCATTCTCATCGACGGGGCTGCAGTGGAGCAGGTTGAGAGCTTCAAGTTCCTTGGTGTCCACATCACCAACAAACTAACATAGTTTAAGCACACCATGACAGCCATGAAGTGGGCACGGTAAACCTATTCCCCCTCAGGAGACTGAAAAGATTTGACATGGGTCCTGAGATCCTCAAAAGGTTCTACAGCTGTACCATCGAGAGCATCCTGACTGGTTGCATCACTGCCTGGTATGGCAACCGCTCGGCCTCCGACTGCAAGGCACTACAGAGGGTAATGCGTACGGCCCAGTACATCACTGGGGCCAAGCTTCCTGCCATGCAGGACCTCTATACCAGACGGTGTCAGAGGAAGTCCCTAAAAATTGTCAAAGACTCCCGCCACCCTAGTCATAGACTGTTCTCTCTGCTACCACACAGCAAGCTAGGTCTAGGTCCAAGAGGCTTCTTAACAGCTTCTACCCCCAAGCCATAAGACTCTTTAACATCTAGTCAAATGGCTACCCAGACTTCACATTGCCCTCCCCCTCCCCACACCAGTGCCACTCTGTTGTCATCTATGCATAGTCACTTTAATTAACTCTACCTACATGTATATACTACCTTAACTAACCAGTGCCAGTATATATTGTTATTTTTTACTGCTGAACTTTAATTACTTGTTACTTTTATCTCTTATTCTTCTCCATATTTTTTTACACTGCACTGTCGGTGAGGGGCTCGTAAGTAAGCATGTCACTAAGGTAGTGAATACCTGTTGTATTCGGCGCATGTGACTAATACAATTAGATTTTATGTGTAGGAAGAAGAACACTGACAATCCTAACAGAGATGCAATGTCATTGAATGAGCAAATCTAGTTCATTCAATGCACTATTCATAATAGTTTATTCCCCATAGTACATGATGTGGCCACACAATAGCCTCGCACCACCATCCTGAAGTCGCGAGATTACATTCTGTTACGCTACATGGATACAGAACAGTTAGGTCAGGTTAGCCACACGATACTATATTTTCAAATGTTACAGAATTGAAACACGTTTACTAAAATGCCATCAAAAATGCATTATTTGTAAAGGCAGTCATTGTTGTTCTCCCCCTTAGACGAGGAGGAGCATGGATAGGACCAAGATGCGGATTGAGGGAAATAAGCCATCTTTTAATGACAACAGCAAACAAGACACTACAAAACAACAAATGTGACTAACCTTCAACCATCCTGTGAGGACACAGGAACAAACACCCACAAACCCCCAGTGAAACCCTGGCTGCCTTAGTATGACTCTCAATTAGAGACAAACGATACACACCTGTCTCTAATTGAGAATCATACCAGGCCGAACACAAAACCCAACCTAGAAATACAAAACATAGACTGTCCACCCAAAACACACGCCCTGACCATAAACACATACAAAAACAACATAAAACAGGTCAGGACCGTTACAGAACCCCCCCCTCAAGGTGCGAACGCCAGGCGCACCAGCACAAAGTCCAGGGGAGGGTCTGGGTGGGCAGTTGACCACGGTGGTGGCTCAGGCTCTGGACGCTGTCCCCACACCACCATAGTCACTCCCCGCTTCTGTCTTCCCCTCCCAATGACCACCCTAAAACTAACATCCCCTAAATGAACGGCCAGCACCGGGATAAGGGGCCGCACCGGGATAAGGGGCCGCACCGGGATAAGGGGCGGCAGGTCCTGGCTGAGGGACTCCGGCAGGTCCTGGCTGAGGGACTCCGGCAGGTCCTGGCTGAGGGACTCCGGCAGGTCCTGGCTGAGGGACTCCGGCAGGTCCTGGCTGAGGGACTCCGGCAGGTCCTGGCTGAGGGACTCCGGCAGGTCCGGGCTGAGGGACTCCGGCAGGTCCGGGCTGAGGGACTCCGGCAGGTCCGGGCTGAGGGACTCCGGCAGGTCCGGGCTGAGGGACTCCGGCAGGTCCGGGCTGAGGGACTCCGGCAGGTCCGGGCTGAGGGACTCCGGCAGGTCCGGGCTGAGGGACTCCGGCAGGTCCGGGCTGAGGGACTCCGGCAGGTCCGGGCGGAGGGACTCCGGCAGGTCCGGGCGGAGGGACTCCGGCAGGTCCGGGCGGAGGGACTCCGGCAGGTCCGGGCGGAGGGACTCCGACCGGTCCGGGCGTAGGGACTCCGACCGGTCCGGGCGTAGGGACTCCGACCGGTCCGGGCGTAGGGACTCCGACCGGTCCGGGCGTAGGGACTCCGACCGGTCCGGGCGTAGGGACTCCGACCGGTCCGGGCGTAGGGACTCCGACCGGTCCGGGCGTAGGGACTCCGGCAGATCCTGGCTGGACGGCTCCGGCAGATCCTGGCTGGACGGCTCCGGCAGATCCTGGCTGGACGGCTCCGGCAGATCCTGGCTGGACGGCTCCGGCAGATCCTGGCTGGACGGCTCCGGCAGGTCCTGGCTAGACGGCTCCGGCAGGTCCTGGCTGGACGGCTCCGGCAGGTCCTGGCTGGACGGCTCCGGCAGGTCCTGGCTGGACGGCTCCGGCAGGTCCTGGCTGGACGGCTCCGGCAGGTCCTGGCTGGACGGCTCCGGCAGGTCCTGGCTGGACGGCTCCGGCAGGTCCTGGCAGGACGGCTCCGGCTGGTCATGGCAGGACGGCTCCGGCTGGTCATGGCAGGACGGCTCCGGCTGGTCATGGCAGGACGGCTCCGGCTGGTCATGGCAGGACGGCTCCGGCTGGTCATGGCAGGACGGCTCTGGCGCTAGGCAGACGGCAGACTCTGGCCGGCTGAGACGCACTATAGGCCTGGTGCGTGGCACCGGAACTGGAGGCACCGGGCCGAGGGCACGCACCTCAGGGCGAGTGCGGGGAACAGGAACTGGGCACACTGGACTCTCGTGGCGCACTCTAGGCCTGGTGCGTGGTACCGGAACTGGAGGCACCGGGCTGGAGACCCGCACCATAGGGAGAGTGCGTGGAAGAGGAACAGAGCTCTGGAGATGCACTGGAAGCCTGGTGCGTGGTGTAGGCACTGGTGGTACTGAGCTGGGGTGGGAAGGTGGCGCCGGATATACCGGACCGTGAAGGAGGACACGTGCTCTTGAGCACCGAGCCTCCCCAACCTTACCAGGTTGAATGGTCCCCGTAGCCCTGCCAGTGCGGCGAGGTGGAATAGCCCGCACTGGGCTATGCAGGCGAACCGGGGACACCACCTGTAAGGCTGGTGCCATGTACGCCGGCCCGAGGAGACGTACTGGAGACCAGATACGTTGGGCCGGCTTCATGGCACTCGGCTCGATGCCCAACCTAGCCCTCCCAGTGCGGCAAGGTGGAATAGCCCGCACTGGGCTAAGCACGCGTACTGGGGACACCGTGCGCTTTACCGCATAACACGGTGTCTGACCAGTACGACGCCCTCTTACTCCACGGCAAGCCCGGGGAGTCGGCTCAGGTATCCAACCCGGCTTCGCCACACTCCCCTTTAGCCCCCCCCCCCCCCAAGAAATTTCTGGGTGAGCCTCTCGGGCTTCCAGCCTCTCCTATGTGCTGCCTCCTCATACCAGCGCTCCTGGGCTGTGGCTGCCTTCCTCTCCTCCCGAGAGCGGCGATTCTCTCCAACCCTTCCCCAGGGTCCCTTTCCGTTCATGATCTCCCAAGACCATTCCTCCTGTGTCCAGTGCTTTAGTTCCTTTTCTCTCTCCTCAATCCGCTTGGTCCTGTTATGGTGGGTGTTTCTGTAAAGGCAGTCATTGTTGTTCTCCCCCTTAGACGAGGAGGAGCATGGATAGGACCAAGATGCGGATTGAGGGAAATAAGCCATCTTTTAATGACAACAGCAAACAAGACACTACAAAACTACAAAACAACAAATGTGACTAACCTTCAACCGTCCTGTGAGGACACAGGAACAAACACCCACAAACCCCCAGTGAAACCCTGGCTGCCTTAGTATGACTCTCAATTAGAGACAAACGATACACACCTGTCTCTAATTGAGAATCATACCAGGCCGAACACAAAACCCAACCTAGAAATACAAAACATAGACTGCCCACCCAAAACACACGCCCTGACCATAAACACATACAAAAACAACATAAAACAGGTCAGGACCGTTACAGTGTTGTCCTGTATTCCATTAAGCCCCAGTAGCCATGGTGGATAGAGAGCAGAACAGATCTTTCAGGTACCTCATCTTGTCTCTCTTTATCTCCAGATCAGTCAGTCAGTACCACAGTGTCACGTTCTGACCTTAGTTCTTTGTATTTTCTTTGTTTTAGTATGGTCAGGGGGTGAGTTGGGTGGGTTATCTATGTTTTGTGTTTCTATGTTGTTTTTTTTGTTTGGCCTGATATGGTTCTCAATCAGAGGCAGGTGTTAGTCATTGTCTCTGATTGGGAACCATATTTAGGTAGCCTGTTTTCTGTTGTGTTTTGTGGGTGGTTGTCTTTCGTGTCTGTGTGTTCCACACGGAACTGTTTCGGTTTTCAGTAGTTCACTTTATTGTTTTGTATCTCAGTGTTCAGTTTGTTCTATTAAAGATTCATTATGAACACTTACCACGCTGCGCATTGGTCCGACCTTTCTTACTCCTCGTCAGATGAGGAGGACGGATTCCGTTACAAACAGGAGGTTGGTGGCAGCTTAATTGGGGAGGACGGGCTCGTGGTAATGGCTGGAGCAGAATAGGTGGAATGGTATCAAATACATCAAACACGTGGGTTCCATGTGTTTGATGCCATTCCATTAGCTCCATTATTATGAGCCGTCCTCCCCTCAGAAGCCTACACTGGACTCTCGCCTTCTGTAGCCACAGAACCCACTGCAGCTTCTCTCTTCTGCTAACTGATGCAACATAACGCACACACCATGTTTATGTGTATAGGAATATGCAGTGATTTACAAACCCCTAATTGCTGCTCGAGTTCATACAAGGGAACATTATCTGCAAAGTCATCACCCAGGCAGCAAAACACACGTCTCATTAGCATCTGGCCGTTACAGGCCATGCATGAAATGTGTTATTAAATGAAGCAGCATCTCATCTGGGTCGGGCCTCCCCAGGGCAATGCTGCTAGGATTCACCCACAGGCAAGAACTGAACAAGAATAACCAGGATGGAACATGTGCTGTAGTAGCAAAAGAGACATTACTGTATGTGTATTTATGTACAATTTCCTAATATGAATTCCCCATTAGCACATGCACGCACCACTGTGTTTGTCTCACCATCTAAGGGGAGGTAGGGCTCTCCACAGGACAACCAGACATGGATGGGGACCTCAGTATCAGCGCCAGTAGACACTTATCTACAGAGCACTCACCTGGAACACACGTCTCTGAACCTGGGGATAGAGGAGAGGTCAGTGGTAAAGGTCAAAGATGAGCAAATACTGCCCAAATATCATCATTAAGGTCATCTGAGTGGTGTGTGTGTAATCAGATATATAATCAGACACCAGAGCTTATGAATGCAAGTCTCATTCAAAGGAAGTGGGGGAAGCTGTCAAGTCTGGACATGACCCTCCACTCCCCTGTCCTGTCCTGTTCTGTCCTGTCCTGTGTGTGTGTGTGTGTGAGTGAGATAGGTAGCAGGATATTTAAGTCCAGGGGTATGTGTATCTGGGTCTGGGTTCTGCAGACAGTCATTGAGGCCCACGCTTTGAGCTGTGGTAGGGTGAAGATCTGGGTGCCGTCTGTAGTGTAGAGGAGTAGAGCAGCCCTGAGGAGCTGAAGTTGGTGCATTCTGACAGCAACTACAGACACACAGAAACTCATACTGTATACCTGTGTAACAACAAAGTAATACACATACTTGTACTGTTTATGCTGCTATAGTATACTGCTAAAGTATAGATGTAGTTACTGTAGCTACACAAGTCAATACAGTATTAGGAGATGACAGTGTGTCTGTCTGTTTTAGTGACCCTGTGGTGTCTCACCAGGGGCTTTGTTGCCACGGTGATCAGCTGGCCCTCTTCTATGTCCCCCTGGCCATTCCTGTGATCCAGGATCTGCACACCTCTGGGGACTGCGTCTGCTCCTGCAGCACTACAGCCTCCGTCCTCAGTGACTCTAGACGATGCAGAATGGCCTCTGCTGCAGACTCACTGAGCTCCATCTGCAGGAGGACACAGCTGGAATCTTAGTCTCTCACACACAGAAATGAAGACACACACATACACACACTCTCCTGGGGGTTCATGAGGAGAACATCCTCACTCCAATGCAGCCATCTGCACCACCTTGGATTTCATAATAAACTTCCCACCAACTTGATTTCAGGGAATGGTGTAGGGGATACTGGATGTACCACTACCTTGTGGACCTTGAGGACCCTGAAGGGTCCAATTGGGCTGAGCTGGTGGTTGTAGAGCAGGAGGAGGAGGATTCTGGGGGAAGCTTCTGGAAAACTCTGCTCTCTCTCAGTCCAATGGAACAGCTGGGACACACATCCATCCTGTCCCCACAGATCACCTGTGACAACTCCATTGTGTCCTCCTCCCAGAGCGCTAAGAACCTTGGCGGGATCTTGGACAACACCCTGTCGTTCTCAACTAACATCAAGGCGGTGGCCCGTTCCTGTAGGTTCATGCTCTACAACATCCGCAGAGTACGACCCTGCCTCACACAGGAAGCGGCGCAGGTCCTAATCCAGGCACTTGTCATCTCCCGTCTGGATTACTGCAACTCGCTGTTGGCTGGGCTCCCTGCCTGTGCCATTAAACCCCTACAACTCATCCAGAACGCCGCAGCCCGTCTGGTGTTCAACCTTCCCAAGTTCTCTCACGTCACCCCGCTTCTCCGCTCTCTCTACTGGCTTCCAGTTGAAGCTCGCATCCGCTACAAGACCATGGTGCTTGCCTACGGAGCTGTGAGGGGAACGGCACCTCAGTACCTTCAGGCTCTGATCAGGCCCTACACCCAAACAAGGGCACTGCGTTCATCCACCTCTGGCCTGCTCGCCTCCCTACCACTGAGGAAGTACAGTTCCCGCTCAGCCCAGTCATAACTGTTCGCTGCTCTGGCACCCCAAAGGTGGAACAAACTCCCTCACGACGCCAGGACAGCGGAGTCAATCACCACCTTCCGGAGACACCTGAAACCCCACCTCTTTAAGGAATACCTAGGATAGGATAAAGTAATCCTTCTGACCCCCCCCCCCCTTAAAAGATTTAGATGCACTATTGTAAAGTGGCTGTTCCACTGGATGTCATAAGGTGAATGCACCAATTTGTAAGTCGCTCTGGATAAGAGCGTCTGCTAAATGACTTAACCTGTTGAGGATGGGGGCGCTGTTGTCACTATTTATGCTAATCGTGTAATTTTTGAAACGGCTTCCCACAAAATTCTTGATCGTACAATATGCATATTATTATTATTATTGGATAGAAAACAGTCTATAGTTTCTATAGGAGTTGAAATTTTGTCTCTAAGTGGAACAGAACCCATTCTACAGCAATTTCCCTGACATGGAGTCAGATTTCAGAAATGTTGGCCCCTGATCTGGAGTCAGTTAAAAGGGCACTGTTATTGCTATGAGTATACGGACACTGCTTACGTCTTCCCCTGGATGCCTTTACGTGATGACGATTTGAATGGGGTCGATTGCGCGTTCACAGGCACTATAAATTAAAAAACCCTGTAGCTAGCAAGTCTTTTCTTGCTGCGTAATGCGCCTGGAGGACATCGACCCGCACTTGTTCCAAGCATTAGTGGAGGGAGTAATATTACTCTGGTCATGTTTCTACTCGTTATGGGAGTTAAAAACATCATAAAGTAGTTAATTTAAAGCGTTTTATAGCAATTTATATCCGTTTAGTGCGATTTTGGGACATTTATTTCTGAAACGCTGTGAATTGCTGGGCACGCTTCCAGTTCATCCCGAACGCAGTTGGCATTTCCACATGGCAAGAGGACAGCTTTCCACCAAAAGACGATTAGACCCAAGAAAGGATCCTTTGCCCAAGATACTGATGGAAGAACAGCTCAAAGTAGGACATTTTTATTATGATAAATCGTGTTTCTGTCGAAAAATGTTAGTGGCTTAGGACGCCATGTTTTTTGACGTAGCTTCGCTTGGCGCAAACTGTATTGAAAAGTAAGGATAATTTAAAAAATGTAATTCCGCGATTGTATTAAGAATTAAATTGTCTATCAATCCCTGTCCACCCTATATTTTTTAGTCACGTTTATGAGTATTTATGTATAAGAGTAGATCACTGTCTAATATGGCGCACGGACATTTTCTCACCAGCTGGGCTACATTTCACATTGTCTAACCATGATTTTGGTGGCTAAATATAAACATTTTCGATCAAACTCTATATGGATTGTGTAATATGATGTTACAGGAGTGTCATCTGAAGAATTCTGAGAAGGTTAGTGAAAAAAATAATATATTTTGGCGATGTTTACGTTATCGCTCACTTTGGCTAGAATTAATGCTGGGGTAATGTTTGCACATGTGCTATGCTAATATAACGATTTATTGTGTTTTCGCTGTAAGACACTTAGAAAATCTGAAATATTGTCTGTATTCACAGGATCTGTGTCTTTCGATTAGTGTATGCTGTGTATTTTTACGAAATGTTTGATGATTAGTAAGTAGGTAAACACGTTGCTCTATGTAGTTATTCTAGTCCATTTGTGACGGTGGGTGCAATTGTAACCTATGCCATCTACCTGAAATATGCACATTTTTCTAACAAAACCTATCCCATACCATAAATATGTTATCAGACTGTCATCTGATGAGTTTATTTCTTGGTTAGGGGCTATAAATATCTTAGTTTAGCCGAATTAGTGATAGCTACTGTTGTTGGTGGACAAAGAAAAGATGGTGGATTATGCTAATGTGTTTTTAGCTAATAGATGTACATCTTTACATATTGTGTCTTCCCTGTAAAACATTTTAAAAATCGGACATGTTGGCTGGATTCACAAGATCTGTGTCTTTCATTAGCTGTATTGGACTTTAATGTGTGAAAGTTAAATATTTAAAAAAAATATTTTTTTTTAATTTCGCGGCTCTGCCTTTTCAGTGGGGGTGGGGGACAGGTTAACACACACACACTCTCTCTGTGTGGTTACAGTAGGCTAACGTATGTCAATGGTTTTAATAACAGCAGTATCATCAGGCAGGATTTAGACTACCAACTGCCTAGCCAGTTGTAGCTCAATCTTGGGTGCAATCACGTTCCCGCACTGACTGACTGTATGGAGGCTCATTGATTTAACGTTACGTTAGCCTACATGATACACTAGTAAAGTAATAAAATATATAGCTGTTGTCTATATTAGCCACGACTTACTGTTCTTTGTGCAGCTTCAAATGTCGAACAAAGTTGGAAATTGTTGCGCCTCCGTCTGTAATTTTCTTTCCGCATGTTTTTGCAAGTTGCAATCCTTTTTTTGTTGATACAGAGTTGTCTTTCTATCCGAAACAAATAATTTTGGGTATCATCTTTCTAAGGGCTCCATCTGAATTCCCCCGCTGACGTTCCTCTGCACTGCCCCGCAGAACTTTTTCTCAGCTGGAACAATTTGATTGGCTGCTGTCCGATCAAACTGTAATCCGTTAAATGAAGAGTTGACATGCTGCACACTTTTTTTAACAGCATATTTTTTTATATTTGGGCTTGGGGAGGGTATCAAGTCAGGTCGAGTCATAAGGCTCAAGTCCAAGTCAAGTCACAAGTCATTGGTGTTAAAGTCAAAGTCGAGTTGCAAATCATCATATTTGTGACTCGAGTCTGACTAGTGGCCAAGTCATGTGACTCGAGTCCACACCTCTGGTGCTATCCTCCTGGGGCGTTGACTCTTGCCTCCGCTCTACATAGAAAACACTACAGGGGGCCTCAGTGAGCAGAGAGCCCTCATGTAACTCATCTCTAACCTCCAGTACCATTTCTGGGGAGACAGCCAGGAAACCCAAGATTCTACTGCACACATCACATATACACAGAAAAAGAGAGTAGAAATGTTTTTCCTACTATTTCCTCAACGTGTACTGTAGGCCTAATAACATGCCACAGTTCAGCATGCATTGTCATTGATGGACGTATGCACGTTTTAGGAGTGCTGATTGGTCCCTTAGGATGTACCAACCGTGCTGGTGGTGGAGGGTGCAGTAGTGGTGGATTTGGGACACATCCTTGTCCAGGTGGAGAAGGTCGCGCTGTTTGATGACCTTACCCCGGCTGAGATGAGGGTTAACCCACGGCTTCCCATGACACACCTCAATGACAGAGAGGAAAGAATACAGGAGCCGTTTTTATCTCAATATTAAATCATTTCTGAGTAACAATTAAGTACCTTACTGTGCTAGTTTTCAATTAAAATGGTCAAAAATAAATTAAAATAGCATTTTCGCAATAGCAATTTCTCAAGCAAGAATTTTTCTAGGACTGTCTGGGAGTGGTCTGAGTGGGGAGGGGAAAACTGAAAACTATTGTCAGAGAGGTTTGGAACTCTTTTTCTTATTGGTCTATTAACTAATTTACCACCTGGTAATGTCACCAGGCAGGCCAAAACTCCATCCCACCAAAACATTCAGAAATGTCAGGCAGTCTTTTCCAACAAGTCTTATACTAAAATGGCATTATCATCATTTTCACACTATTATTCCAACCTCAGTGTCGAAAAATATATAAAAGACAGGAAATCACATTGTATTCAAGTTAAAAAAATGTTTGACTTGTGTGTTAAATTTGAATTCATAAGTTAAAAGTTGTAAAAGTTTATTCAAAAGTATAATTGCAATACCAGCTGGTCTGGAGTCAGGTCTTGAAGTAGAGTTATCTCCCTGCCGTCTGTGAGGTAGAGCCTGCGAGCAACTTGGGAAAGATGCAGACACTGTGCTCCTGAGGAGAAAACATTACAGGAGAGATTTACTGTACTGTTCCACCCTTCCCAATGAAGAGGGATTTTTTTCTTCATGAATATATTTCAATTCAACTTGAGCTTTTACCTCTCAGGGAAGTCCTGAAACTCAAGGCTGTAAATTTCTTTTTTCATTCTCCCTGCTGGCACCACTCTCAGCTTTGAGTCTCTATGCTGTGCTGCCAAGAGGCTTCCTACTGCACAGATGAATGGAGGGAAACATAATCATAATCAGTTCTATTCCCTGGCCTTGCACGGCTGCGAGGGGGATCGTAACGAGAAATTAACTTATGCAAATGACGCCCCAGATTCTAGGCCTGAGCCCGTAATGAAGGAGAGCGGCTGACGCAGACAGAAAGGTCAAAGGTCAGGCAGGCTGCATGTGCTCATCTGTAAACGGGAACCCAGGGCAGCTTTATTTACTTTACTCCAAAGATGGGGAACTGATGGAGTTAATTAGGAGGTACAAATGATATTCCTGGATCAGAAACTCCAATTTCAGGCTTGACTTTACCTTGAGCAAATGAATGTCCATTGGTGTGTTGTGTGGGGGGCAGAAGACTATGCATTCTTTCCAAATTATTGGTGAATAGTAGTCCTCTTATTGCTGAATCAGGCCTAATGCACTAATACATCTGTGATCTGGAGCTAAATTAATACATAGACATAAATCATCTCAAGGTCTGTACACTATCTGCATAGGCTACGCTGAGAGCATTAGTAGGCCTCCACCAGAACCATATTATGCACCCTACTAAATGTGCATCTGTCTATATCATCGTATATCACTTTCTGGGGTTGGCAGATGCTTTATGCTTTTGACTGACGCTACTGTACTATACAATAATGGAAGCCTACATGACAACATTGTGTTGCCTGCAGTGGATGTAAAATGACATGTATTGATGTGGTTGTCAGAGAGCAGGGATGTAGAAGAGCTGATTGGATACTGTCCTCACCGAGTGTTCAGTATGTTGGTGAGGTTAGGTGCTGCAACAGTTATGACTTTGCCTTTTCTTTCCCCTGTCCGTTTCTCAGTACCCACAGTCGCAGTGGTGCAGAGCTAAAACAGTGCCCTCTGCTGTTGGATTCAGTCAGTGGTGGAGCACAGGGGACTTGTAAGTTCAAGTCCTGCAGGGGCATTTAAACAGCAGCATGATAAATTAGCCTGGTTATCTCTCGTGTCCCAACACTGTCAGTGCAAAGGAAATAGCAAATGAAATAGCAAACTATGCTACCAATGCAATTTAAGGTTGCTGCGAGAAAGCTAACTCTGTGCTTCCTCACCAGTCCCATTTCACAGTATACATGGTGATATAATTGCTTCATCACCTCACCAAATATTCATTTTTGGTTTAGTGGGTTACCTGTGTTTGACAGAAGACATGAGCCGTCAGTAATGGTGTTAGTTATGTTGCTAGTCTAAAGCAGTACTTACACATGTTTGTGTAGCATGTGAGGGGCGTGGCCACCAAGCGTCTGCTCATTATTTAAGGGACACTCTGTTACTAATTGGGGGGAAAGAGTTTATATTCTAGTCCAGCTCGTTAAAAGTATTATATATCTTTTTGTATCGTACTGGTTATAGTATATAAACTGTTATTGTAGAGTTGCTAAGTGTTTATTGGCTTAGTTTGACAAAGTGCTTTCTATTCATACTATTCATGCCCCATCTATTCAAGTGTTTCCTGTCACCTGGTCTTCGCCAGGTTATTCATGCTCAGGTGCAGAGCTTTATGGGAGTTGAGGATGGCTGCCTGGGTTTGCAGGGGTTAGTTAGGGTTGGTCTGAGCCCGAGGGGCTAGTCAGACTGATCTTCAGTCTTTTTTTTCATTTGACAATAATTTTTTAAAATCAGTTAATTTTTTTACTTTGAGCCTGATCCAGCATCTTGTTGGTAGTGATTCGGAAACAAAGATTCCTGAAGCATTGAGCACTTCCAGCCAATTGTGTCGAAATAGGTTCATTATTACTCAAGGCTTTGATCAACATAGTGCACACTAGTGGCACCTGCTGGTCAAAATAATTTATAACAGCCAAATTATTATAGATGACGTCTCACGCACTAGCCTTTTTGTCTTCTACTGAAACCAATGCCAAACCAATCAGGTGGTTGTTCGACGAAACGAAGCTTTGGACATCATTGATCACGTGCTTCTGATTAAGCGATACACGCATGGGCACACTGCTTCTAAATAAACTGCTTACGCCTTGATCACACCAACAGCGTCATTGCGCAAAATGGGATGCAGCATCATCTGGATATGTGTGAAACACAAATTCATCAGTCACCTTCTGCCACCATTTCTGTCAAGCCGTCTACACATACAGTTTGACACATACGTTTGATAAATCCAACACATGCACCACACAGAACGCACTGCAACGCAACGCTGCAAGGCATACGCAGCGGTCCAAAAATGCAATACCAAAATTCAATGACTCTGTCGATGTGATCAAGGCATTAGTGATTTTGACGGATTCCTCGGAGCTCCGGTATCAAACATACCATCACTACTTGTTGGATGATTTGTATTGTTTGTAAATACCTGTACCTGATCAAAGAGCCTTCAAATAAAAACGATGCACTGGATCTTCTGCTTCCTGCCTCTTCTTGCTCACCAACACCAGCCAGCTCCAACAAACCAGGGCAAGTAAGAGGCCTACCATTCACCTTTAGAATTGCACAAAAGCTGAAAAACACAGGATATAATTATAATCGTCCCCTACATTGGGCCCAAGACATTCCAACACACACGCAGCTGTCATATCACTTATGATTATTCCATTACACGATTTCATGATTAAACAACCTGCTTAACATTTGCTAGGCATCTCTATTTATTGAGTGTAAGATGTAAAAATGTCAGTCAGCGGTTGTGCTCAGTAGACTGATTAATTCCTAACAAGCCTGTTATGTTCCTGTCTGCTATGTCTCATCTGATCCTGCAGACAGACAGACAGACAGAGGAGATATGCCACGGTATAACCACAACCTAGATCCACTCTGACAGCCAGTCAGCATGTAACTAATCATTCTAACAGCCTGGGTTCTTTGAGAGACCTTCCTGTATTGAATTTCTCAGCCAATACACCCAAATATTATCTAGTGTAGTGTACTGTGGTGTGGACCATTTACAACGGCTGTCTGGGTTGTTTTGATACAGGCCTCAGGGACCTAGCACTCACTGGACTGAATGTAATACATCTCTGGACCAGTACCAGAGGTACCAGAGGAATCAGGGCTCTCATTCTGGCCCATAGAGGAACCAGGGCTCTCATTCTGTCCCATAGAGGAATCAGGGCTCTCATTCTGGCCCATAGAGGAACCAGGGCTCTCATTCTGTCCCATAGAGGAACCAGGGCTCTCATTCTGTCCCATAGAGGAACAGGACTCTCATTCTGTCCCATAGAGGAACCAGGACTCTCATTCTGGCCCATAGAGGAACCAGGACTCTCATTCTGGCTCATAGAGGAACAGAACTCTCATTCTGGCCCATAGAGGAACAGGACTCTCATTCTGGCCCATAGAGGAACAGGACTCTCATTCTGGCCCATAGAGGAACAGGACTCTCATTCTGGCCCATAGAGGAACAGGACTCTCATTCTGGCCCATAGAGGAACAGGACTCTCATTCTGGCCCATAGAGGAAACAGGACTCTCATTCTGGCCCATAGAGGAACAGGACTCTCATTCTGGCCCATAGAGGAACAGGACTCTCATTCTGGCCCATAGAGGAACAGGACTCTCATTCTGGCCCATAGAGGAACAGGACTCTCATTCTGGCCCATAGAGGAACAGGACTCTCATTCTGGCCCATAGAGGAACAGGACTCTCATTCTGGCCCATAGAGGAACAGGACTCTCATTCTGGCCCATAGAGGAACAGGACTCTCATTCTGGCCCATAGAGGAACAGGACTCTCATTCTGGCCCATAGAGGAACAGGACTCTCATTCTGGCCCATAGAGGAACAGGACTCTCATTCTGGCCCATAGAGGAACAGGACTCTCATTCTGGCCCATAGAGGAACAGGACTCTCATTCTGGCTCACGACTCACTTGGTTGAGGTCTCCACTGGGCAGAAAGGGCTACATGTAGGTCAGCTTGTTCCACTCTCGGTTCTGTACCTTGGACTGTTTCCATCGGCCTGCTCTCCTCAGCCCCTCCTGCTTGAAGGCATATCTGACAGAGAGGAAAAGACTTAGGGACATTCACAGAACCTTATCTAACACATTGTGTAAATCCTGGAGACCGTATATTTACCACGTTCAAGACTAAATTAATCACAATTTTTTTGGCATTGGAATCTGAATTCATGAAGCTCTATTCTTTTCCATAAATGAATGCCCAAACATAAAATGCAATCATCCATTCTTCCCTCAATCTACTGTATTGCTGAGGCATGAACTATTTTGGCTGTGGGACACATTACCTATTGTGCTCTTGCGAGACATTATTCTGTCCCCAAGGCATTCACAACCCCGGCAACAACGCAAAGCCTAATTTCAGATCAGTCCTTACAATGAAGATTGTCATTACAGTTAAATGCATCTGAAAAACATTTTTAGAGTGGCAAAAACCCAAGTTTAGAGGCCACTGGTCATGTGACAGGTGCACAGATGGTATCTGGGCTGGACGCTGGGGGTGGAGTGGTGGGTGGTCGAAATGGACCCTGGAGCTGGGGTGCTGGGTACATGGGGCTGGGGTGCTGGGAGACAGGGTAGAAGGGACTGGATGGCTGGGGCTGGGCCAGCGGCCTCCATAGCAGCCTTATGGAGAGGACCTTAAACCACAGAGCCATCACATGCTGCTCATTTCACTTTCACTTTCATTGACAGGCAGACCAAACACAACACCCCCCGGCATTCACACACACACACACACACACACACACACACACACACACACACACACACACACACACACACACACACACACGGATGGAGTGGAGGGTCATGTCCAGACTTGACAGCTTCCAACACTTCCTTTGAATGAGACTTGCATTCATAAGCTCTGGTGTCTGATTATATACAGTTGCAAAATACTAAGTAGCCCTCAGAGAATGTGATGTGCGTTTGCTACGACTCAAAACAAAGCTGTGCTATTTCTATCATTGTCCACTAGGTGGAGACCACACTCTATGGTTTATACGACACTTGCCATCCCCCAACAAAAGTTCTCTCTACCTAGCTAAAATACATATGTCTATTACTTCCTCATCCTCCATGTGTCTCTCCTTTGCACTCTGTCTATTGGTTTATATGTAAACTTTGCTTCAGGGGGAAGTTTCCTCTTAGAACGACTACAGTATCACCAAGGCCATTAACCTGGAATGTTGATCTGGTTTGACACATTGTGGTATCTACATTAATATTTATACCCTTGTCAATTCAGACATCCTGTCTATACTGAGTAGGGAGGGACACTAAGCACCCAAACCGGCTCTGCTATCCTGTAAATTAGAACAAAATTTGGAAATGGCTAACATCTGTGCTAACTGCCATGAGGAAAATGATGGGAAAGCTATGGGAAGCTATGGGAAAGCTATAGTAAAACTATGAGAAAGCTATAGGAAAGCTATAGGGAAAGCTATAGGGAAAGCTATAGGGAAAGCTATAGGAAAGCAATAGGGAAAGGTATAGGGAACCTATGAGAAAGCTATGGGAAAGCTATAGGAAAACTATAGGGAAAACTATAGGAAAGCTATAGGAAAACTATAGGGAAAACTATAGGAAAGCTATAGGGAAAGCTATAGGAAAACTATGGGAAAGCTATGGGAAAGCTAAAGGGAAAACTATAGGAAAACTATAGGAAAACTATAGGGGAAATATAGGGAAGCTATAGGGAAAGCTATAGGAAAACTATGGGAAAGCTATGGGAAAGCTATAGGGAAAAGTATAGGAAAGCTATATGAAAGCTATAGGAAAAATATAGGAAAGCTATAGGGAAAGCTATAGGAAAACTATGGGAAAGCTATTGGAAAGCTATCGGAAAACTATAGGAAAACTATGGGAAAGCAATAGGAAAACTATGAGAAAGGTATAGAAAAGCTATAGGGAAAGCTATAGGAAAGCTATAGGAAAGCTATAGGGAAACTATGAGAAAGCTATGGGAAAGCTACAGGGAAAGCTATAGGAAAGCTATAGGGAAAGCTATAGGAACACTATAGGAAAGCTGTAGGGAAAGTTATAGGAAAGCTATGGGAAAACTATAGGAAAGCTATAGGAAAGCTATAGGGGAAGCTATAGGAAAACTATAGGAAAGCTATAGGGAAAGTTATAGGAAAGCTATGGGAAAACTATAGGAAAGCTATAGGAAAGCTATAGGGAAAGCTATAGGGAAACTATGGGAAAGCTATAGGGAAAGCTATAGGGAAAGCTATAGGAAAACTATAGGAAAGCTATAGGGAAAACTATAGGAAGACTATAGTAAAGCTATAGGGAAAACTATAGGAAAGCTATAAGGAAATGTATAGGAAAACTATAGGAAAGCTATGGGAAAGCTATAGGAAAGGTATAGGAAAGCTATATGAAAGCTATGGGAAAGCTCTGGGAAAACTAGAGGAAAGCTATAGGAAAGCTATAGGAAAGCTATAGGAAAGCTATGAGGAAACTATAGGAAAGCTATAGGAAACCTATAGGAAAGCTGTAGGGAAAGCTATAGGAAAGCTATGGGAAAGCTATGGGAAAGCTATGGGAAAGCTATCGGAAAACTATAGGAAAACTATAGGAAAACTATGGGAAAGCAATAGGAAAACTATGAGAAAGCTATAGGAAAGCTATAGGAAAGCTATAGGAAAGCTATAGGGAAAGCTATAGGGAAAGCTATAGGAAAGCTATAGGGAAACTATGAGAAAGCTATGGGAAAGCTATAGGGAAAGCTATAGGGGAAACTATAGGAAAGCTATAGGGAAAACTACATGAAAGCTATGGGAAAGCTATAGGAAAGCTATGGGGAAACTATAGGGAAAGCTATAGGGAAAGCTATAGGAAAACTATAGGAAAGCTATAGGGAAAGCTATAGGAAAGCTATGGGAAAACTATAGGAAAGCTATAGGACAGCTATAGGGAAACTATGAGAAAGCTATAGGGAAAGCTATAGGAAAACTTTAGGGAAAGCTATAGGAAAACTATAGGGAAAGCTATAGGGAAACTATGAGAAAGCTATAGGGAAAGCTATAGGGAAAGCTATAGGAAAACTATAGGAAAGCTATAGGAAAACTATAGGAAAGCTATAGGGAAAACTGTAGGACTATAGTAAAGCTATAGGGGAAACTATAGGAAAGCTATAAGGAAAGGTATAGGAAAACTATAGGAAAGCTATGGGAAAGCTATAGGAAAGCTATAGGGAAAGCTATAGGGGAAGCTATAGGGAAACTATAGGAAAGCTATAGGGAAAGTTATAGGAAAGCTATGGGAAAACTATAGGAAAGCTATAGGAAAGCTATAGGAAAACTATAGGAAAGCTATAGGGAAAACTATAGGAAGACTATAGTAAAGCTATAGGGAAAACTATAGGAAAGCTATAAGGAAAGCTATAGGAAAGCTATAGGAAAGCTATATGAAAGCTATGGGAAAGCTCTGGGAAAACTATAGGAAAGCTATAGGGAAACTATAGGAAGACTATAGTAAAGCTATAGGGAAAACTATAGGAAAGCTATAAGGAAAGGTATAGGAAAACTATAGGAAAGCTATGGGAAAGCTATAGGAAAGCTATAGGAAAGCTATATGAAAGCTATGGGAAAGCTCTGGGAAAACTAGAGGAAAGCTATAGGAAAGCTATAGGAAAGCTATAGGAAAGCTATGAGGAAACTATAGGAAAGCTATAGGAAACCTATAGGAAAGCTGTAGGGAAAGCTATAGGAAAGCTATGGGAAAGCTATGGGAAAGCTATGGGAAAGCTATCGGAAAACTATGGGAAAGCAATAGGAAAACTATGAGAAAGCTATAGGAAAGCTATAGGAAAGCTATAGGGAAAAATATAGGAAAGCTAAAGGGAAAGCTATCGGAAAACTATAGGAAAACTATGGGAAAGCAAAAGGAAAACTATGAGAAAGCTATAGGAAAGCTATAGGGAAAGCTATAGGGAAAGCTATAGGAAAGCTATAGGAAAGCTATAGGGAAAGCTATGGGAAAGCAATAGGAAAACTATGAGAAAGCTATAGGAAAGCTATAGGGAAACTATGAGAAAGCTATAGGGAAAGCTATAGGGAAAGCTATAGGAAAACTATACGAAAGCTATAGGAAAACTATAGGAAAGCTATAGGGAAAACTATAGGAAGACTATAGTAAAGCTATAGGGAAAACTATAGGAAAGCTATAAGGAAAGGTATAGGAAAACTATAGGAAAGCTATGGGAAAGCTATAGGAAAGCTATGGGAAAGCTCTGGGAAGCTATAGGAAAGCTATAGGAAAGCTGTAGGGAAAGCTATAGGAAAGCTATGGGAAAGCTATGGGAAAGCTATAGGAAAGCTATAGGAAAGCTATGAGGACACTATAGGAAAGCTATAGGAAACCTATAGGAAAGCTGTAGGGAAAGCTATAGGAAAGCTATGGGAAAGCTATGGGAAAGCTATGGGAAAGCTATCGGAAAACTATAGGAAAACTATGGGAAAGCAATAGGAAAACTATGAGAAAGCTATAGGAAAGCTATAGGAAAGCTATAGGGAAAAATATAGGAAAGCTAAAGGGAAAGCTATAGGAAAACTATGGGAAAGCTATGGGAAAGCTATCGGAAAACTATAGGAAAACTATGGGAAAGCAAAAGGAAAACTATGAGAAAGCTATAGGAAAGCTATAGGGAAAGCTATAGGGAAAGCTATAGGAAAGCTATGGGAAAGCTATAGGGAAAGCTATGGGAAAACTATGGGAAAGCTATAGGAATGCTATAGGAAAGCTATAGGAAAGCTATAGGGAAACTATGATAAAGCTATAGGGAAAGCTATGCTGATGTAACTCCTGTCTCAGCCTCCAGTATTTATGCTGCAGTAGTTTGTGTCGGGGGGCTAGGGTCAGTTGGTTATACCTGGAGTACTTCTCCTGTCTTATCCAGTGTCCTGTGTGAATTTAAGTATGCTTTCTCTAATTCTCTCGTTCTCTCTTTCTTTCTCTCTCTGAGAACCTGAGCCCTAGGACCATACGTCAGGACTACCGGGCATGACGACTCCCTGCTGCCCCCAGTCCGCCTGGCCTTGCTGCTATTCCAGTTTCAACGGTTCTGCCTGCGGTTACGGAACCCCTACCTGTCCCAGACCTGCTGTTTTCAACTCTTAATGATCGGCTATGAAAAGCCAACAGATTTATTCCTGATTATTATTTGACCATGCTTGTCATTTATGAACATTTTGAAAATCTTGGCTCTCTCTAATTTTCTCCTTCTCTCTTTATTTCTCTCGGAGGACCTGAGCCCTGGGACCATACGTCGGGACTGCTGGGCGTGGTGGCTCCTTGCTGTCCCCAGTCCGCCTGGCCTTGCTGCTGTTCTGCCTGCGGTTATGGAACCGCCACCTGTCCCAGACCTGTTGTTTTTCAACTCTTAATGATCGGCTATGAAAAGCCAACTGAATATTATTCATGATTATTATTTGACCATGCTTGTCACTTATGAATATTTTTGAAAATCTTGGCATAGTTCTGTTATAATCTCCACCCGGCACAGCCAGAAGAGGACTGGCCACCCCTCATAGCCTGGTTCCTCTCTAGGTTTCTTCCTAGGTTTTGGCCTTTCTAGAGAGTTTTTCCTAGCCACCGTGCTTCTACACCTGCATTCTAGCTGTTTGGGGTTTTAGGCTGGGTCTCTGTACAGCACTTCGAGACATTAGCTGATGTACGAAGGGCTATATAAAATAAACTTGATTGATTGATTGATGTAACTATACAGTTTGATGTGTTGTTGATATCGGGCAGAATATGATTTTGTCGTTCTCTGGTGAATAGTAGGGTCACAAAAATGTCATTGTACTCCTCAGGCCCTCATGTCTCTGTTTGCATGTGCGTGTGTGTGTGTGTGTGTGTGTGTGTGTGTAATACAAGTACGTGAGTAGAAGGAAGGGGGGTTCTGCACCCCATGACTCCCAGCTGTAAATTATTCAACATGGACAACCTTTCTTTAAATTTCTCCTGCTTCTTGAAAGTTGTGTTGCCTGTTCTCTGTCTGTCTGTCACATGGTCTCCTGACTGTCACATTTAGGGAGAATATGCCTGCCTTGGTGGACGCATGGACACATGATGGACAACCTCAGCAGCACTGTCGAATAATGTTGACCTCCACATGGCTGCAGTCCGCTTTCTTATCTAATGGGACCATCCAAATAGGCATGTTCTGATACATTTGAAGAGATGCGTATATACATGTGTATCCCAGTCTTTGATACTACACAGAGACACTGTGTTTCCCCTCTGTTAGACAGTTTAAGCTGCCTGCACTTAAACCACATATTGTAAACTCTCCTCAACCTTCTAATAAGCTATTTGGATTTTCTATAATGAAATCCACTGGCATACTTTCCCCCCACGCTCCAATCTACGCGCACTTCCTTGCCGAGGCTTTTCTCATCCCGAAAATAGCTTTCAAATTACAGGCCTCGCATTTGTTGTGTGTGTGACCAAAACAATTATGAAAGTCTAAAGAATTGGGTAATTGAAAGGTAATTTCTACTCATCAGATCACCTTTTTTGGTGGCGGGGAGCTGTTCCACTATCTCTGCCGGGTCTTTACGTCCTCGTCAGTTTTCTGCAGGCATAGCAACCCATCAAGGCTGACATTTAAATGGGCTGGTGTTCAACACAAACATAATGACAGGACTGCATCTGATGGAGGCCCCTGCTGGGATGATTACTGCTGAACACCGGCCTCTGCTTTCCCTCCATCAGACACAGAGAGGGGGGGACACACAGAGAGAACGCTGCTTTCCCTCCATCAGACACGGGACACACACACACACACACACACGGAGAGAACACTTGCCATTTACATTCCCAGCACCATGATTAACTTTTATGCAAAGGAGGGTTCTGATCTCAGCTTCTATCTCACCTGCATCATCAAAGGCAAACAAAAAAAATACGCCATGAAGACCCCCCCCACACACACACACACACACACACACACACACACACACACACACACACACACACACACACACACACACACACACACACACACACACACACACACACACACACACACACACACACACACACACACACACACACACACACACACACACACACAATTACAGAAAGAGGTGGCAAGCCCTCACTTATTGAACCCACCAACTCCCCTCAATGTACTCTGAACATTTCATGACTTTAGGACCAAGACAATGTATTCAAAATAGCTTCTGAAGTTTCATCATTGTGCATTATATTCGTTAATGGGAAAATATAGTCACCTTTTCAATTTCCTGAAAAATGTATTTTGTGGAGATGAAATGTATCCATCAAACAGCGACGATATCAAAAATACTAAATAGTATACAATATAATATACTACTACATGCATAATGAAATATAAATAGAGTAGTACGAGAGAGAGAGAGAGAGAGAAAGAGAAAAAGAGAGAGAAAGAGAGAGAGAGAGAGAGAAAGAGGAAGAGAGTGAGAGAAAGAAAGAGAGAGAAAGAGAGAGAATGAGAGCAAGAGAGAAAGAGAGAGAGAGAGCAAGAAAGAGAGAGAGAGAGAAAGAAAGAGAGAGAGAGAAAGAGAGAGAGAAAGAGAAAGAGAGAGAGAGAGAAAGAAAGAGAGCGAGAGAGAGAGAAATAAAGAAAGAGAGAGAGAGAGAGAGAGAGAGAGAGAGAGAGAGAGAGAGAGAGAGAGAGAGAGAGAGAGAGAGAGAGAGAGAGAGAGAGAGAGAAAGAAAGAAAGAAAGAAAGAAAGAGAGCGAGAGAGAAAGAAAGAAAGAAAAAAAGAAAGAAAGAAAGAAAGAAAGAAAGAGAGCGAGAGAGAGAGAGGGGAGATGGCAGTAGAATGAAGTGGGCAGGTTTCCCCCCCTCCTCTCCTCTATTGGTCCTCAAGGGTCTTGGTCACCTCGTCAGTGAACAGATGACTTTGCCACCCGCGCTCCCCCTCTCTCTCTCTGCAGAAACACACCGGGACAGAGAATGGGCCCTGGGACAGACCCCCAACCTGAGGGGCCCAGCTGGCACAACTGGCCCTGCGTGACCTCCACAAGGTCAGGCCACACTGTCTTTCCTGTAGGCCCCAGTGACATCATCACAGTGGCTGAGTGACACTGTGTGACTTTAGTAGACTGTAGAGTAAACAGAAGACCTAACTGTAAACCCATCCGAGAGACAATAAGATAGCAATGAAACGTGTGACAGTGGAATAGTGACTAAGCCTAAAGTAGTAGGATCCATCCTACGGTACACCTGCTGCTCTTAGAGAAGGCATGCGTGGAGCCCTTTAGTTGTGGGATCAGAAGCATGTTTAGCTAAACACACAATCACATTGCGTGAACTAACACACTCTCCCCCTGACCCTGACTCCCTTGGCCATGTTGGCAGGGTGCGTTCAGTTACCTAGCCTCCTTGCTCTTCTCTCTAGTATAAACCCTGCCACCACCTCTGTGCTATGGATCATTATGGCCATGGGACCTACAGGGGTCTCACTTTCTCTACCCCATCATGACTTTTTCTATTGTTTTATTGCCTGTATGTTTGTTTATTCCACGTGTAACTCTGTGTTGTTGTTTGTGTTGCACTGCTTTGCTTTATCTTGGCCAGGTCGCAGTTGTAAATGAGAACTTGTTCTCAACTAGCCTACCTGGTTAAATAAAGGTGAAATAACAACAACCAAACAGCTGGAGACAAATGCCACGCAGCAGACAAACTCCAACAGATTGTTCCTGACACTAGATATATGTCTGTGTCCCTCCTAACAGGGTAATCAAAGGCAGGGGCTGTTTCGTGTAGCTACGTGTGTGTGTTTGTACAATGTCGAGCACACATCCTGGATGACGAGTCCTTCTGTGGGTTGAAGCATTGCAGGGTGACTAAACGCTGTCTACTTCACTTGCTTTGGCAATGATAACATATGTTTCCCATGCCAATAAAGCCCTTAAATTGAAATTGAATTGAATTGAGAGAAAGAGAGAGAATACGAATGAGAGAAAGAAAAAAAACAAGAAAGAAAGAGATAGTCAGCATTGGGTCGGGTCCTGGGGGAGAACATCTGTCTGGAACTCTCAGATGTCTGGACCAAAACAGCAATCACAGGAAAAATACATTTATGTAGAGCCATAAAAGCTCAGGTCAGCTTAACAATTGTTGTTATTATCTTGCTGCTTACGTCTACTGCATACTGTGATAGTAGTTTTCACCATAGACTGTTTTGAATTACCACAAACAAATGTTAAACAGCTCTCCGTCCTTGAGAGTTGTGTTGATTAACATGGCCCGGTCGCTGATTGTTATTGAGTGTTGTGACCTGGACAAGGGGTAAATGTGAAAGCCATGTCTGTGGTGTGTCTACCATATTGATGGATGTGCCTTAATGGACGCCACTGTGTTGCCAAAGTGACAGAGAGGTCATAGCGAACATGGAATCCCGTTGCTTACCTAATGCTAAAATCCAACTGTGGAGGGCTAAATGCAACACTAATGTGGTACTACTGCTGGCAACTTAATTACAGGGAACACTCAATAAGGAAAGAAAATGTCACCGCCAAATTGTGACAAGGTCAAACTAGTGAGAGCGAGGGGACAGAGAGAGAGAGAAAGAAATAGAGAGTAGTGGCCATATGAGCTGATTACGAACCCATTAGCACTGTTTAACCCCTCAGACAACTGGAGGTAGGAGAAGACATTAGCACTGTTTAACCCCTCAGACAACTGGAGGTAGGAGAAGACATTAGCACTGTTTAACCCCTCAGACAACTGGAGGTAGGAGAAGACATTAGCACTGTTTAACCCCTCAGACAACTGGAGGTAGGAGAAGACATTAGCACTGTTTAACCCCTCAGACAACTGGAGGTAGGAGAAGACATTAGCACTGTTTAACCCCTCAGACAACTGGAGGTAGGAGAAGACATTAGCACTGTTTAACCCCTCAGACAACTGGAGGTAGGAGAAGACATTAGCACTGTTTAACCTCTCAGACTACTGGTGGTAGGAGAAGACATTAGCACTGTTTAACCCCTCAGACAACTGGAGGTAGGAGAAGACATTAGCACTGTTTAACCCCTCAGACAACTGGTGGTAGGAGAAGACATTAGCACTGTTTAACCCCTCAGACAACTGGAGGTAGGAGAAGACATTAGCACTGTTTAACCCTCAGACAACTGGAGGTAGGAGAAGACATTAGCACTGTTTAACCCTCAGACTACTGGTGGTAGGAGAAGACATTAGCACTGTTTAACCCCTCAGACAACTGGAGGTAGGAAAAGACATTAGCACTGTTTAACCCTCAGACAACTGGAGGTAGGAGAAGACATTAGCCCTGTTTAACCCTCAGACAACTGGAGGTAGGAGAAGACATTAGCACTGTTTAACCCTCAGACAACTGGAGGTAAGAGAAGACATTAGCACTGTTTAACCCCTCAGACAACTGGTGGTAGGAGAAGACATTAGCACTGTTTAACCCCTCAGACAACTGGAGGTAGGAGAAGACATTAGCACTGTTTAACCCCTCAGACAACTGGAGGTAGGAGAAGACATTAGCACTGTTTAACCCTCAGACAACTGGAGGTAGGAGAAGACATTAGCACTGTTTAACCCTCAGACAACTGGAGGTAGGAGAAGACATTAGCACTGTTTAACCCCTCAGACAACTGGAGGTAGGAGAAGACATTAGCACTGTTTAACCCCTCAGACAACTGGAGGTAGGAGAAGACATTAGCACTGTTTAACCCCTCAGACAACTGGAGGTAGGAGAAGACATTAGCACTGTTTAACCCCTCAGACAACTGGAGGTAGGAGAAGACATTAGCACTGTTTAACCCCTCAGACAACTGGAGGTAGGAGAAGACATTAGCACTGTTTAACCCTCAGACAACTGGTGGTAGGAGAAGACATTAGCACTGTTTAACCCCTCAGACAACTGGAGGTAGGAGAAGACATTAGCACTGTTTAACCCCTCAGACAACTGGAGGTAGGAGAAGACATTAGCACTGTTTAACCCCTCAGACAACTGGAGGTAGGAGAAGACATTAGCACTGTTTAACCTCTCAGACTACTGGTGGTAGGAGAAGACATTAGCACTGTTTAACCCCTCAGACAACTGGTGGTAGGAGAAGACATTAGCACTGTTTAACCCCTCAGACAACTGGAGGTAGGAGAAGACATTAGCACTGTTTAACCCCTCAGAATACTGGTGGTAGGAGAAGACATTAGCACTGTTTAACCCTCAGACAACTGGAGGTAGGAGAAGACATTAGCACTGTTTAACCCTCAGACAACTGGAGGTAGGAGAAGACATTAGCACTGTTTAACCCCTCAGACAACTGGAGGTAGGAGAAAACATTAGCACTGTTTAACCCCTCAGACAACTGGAGGTAGGAGAAGACATTAGCACTGTTTAACCCCTCAGACAACTGGAGGTAGGAGAAGACATTATCACTGTTTAACCCTCAGACAACTGGAGGTAGGAGAAGACATTAGCACTGTTTAACCCCTCAGACAACTGGAGGTAGGAGAAAACATTAGCACTGTTTAACCCCTCAGACAACTGGAGGTAGGAGAAGACATTAGCACTGTTTAACCCCTCAGACAACTGGAGGTAGGAGAAGACATTAGAGGTGTTAAACTCTTCAGATGAGGTATCAAATCAAATGTATTTATATAGCCCTTCGTACATCAGCTAATATCTCGAAGTGCTGTACAGAAACCCAGCCTAAAACACCTAACAGCAAGCAATGCAGGTGTAGAAGCACGGTGGCTAGGAAAAATTAGAAAGGTCAAAACCTAGGAAGAAACCTACAGAGGAACCAGGCTATGAGGCGTGGCCAGTCCTCTTCTGGCTGTGCCGGGTGGAGATTATAACAGAACATGGCCAAGATGTTCAAATGTTCATAAATGACAAGCATGGTCAAATAATACTAATCAGAGTAGTTATCGAGGGTGTAGCAAGTCAGCACCTCAGGAGTAAATGTCAGTTGGCTTTTCATAGCCGATCATTAAGAGTATCTCTACCGCCCCTGCGGTCTCTAGAGAGTTGAAAACAGCAGGTCTGGGACAGGTAGCACGTCCGGTGGACAGGTCAGGGTTCCATTGCCGCAGGCAGAACAGTTGAAACTGGAACAGCAGCAAGACCAGGTGGACTGGGAACAGCAAGGAGTCATCATGCCCGGTAGTCCTGGCGCATGGTCCTAGGGCTCAGGTCCTCCGAGAGAGAGAAAGAAAGAGAGAAGGAGAGAATTAGAGAGAGCATACTTAAATTCACACAGGACACCGGATAAGACAGGAGAAGTACTCTAGATATAACAAACTGACCCTAGCCCCACGACACATAAACTACTGGAGCATAAATACTGGAGACTGAGACAGGAGGGGTCAGGAGACACTGTGGCCCCATCCGATGATACCCCCGGACAGGGCCAAACAGGAAGGATATAACCCCACCCACTTTGCCAAAGCACAGCCCCCGCACCACTAGAGGGATATCCTCAACCACCAAGTTACAATCCTGAGACAAGGCCGAGTATAGCCCACAAAGATCTCCGCCACGGCACAAACCAAGGGGGGGGCGCCAACCTAGACAGGAAGATCACGTCAGTGACTCAACCCACTCAAGTGACGCACCCCTCCTAGGGACGGCATGAAAGAGCACCAGTAAGCCAATGACTCAGCCCCTGTAATAGGGCTAGAGGCAGAGAATCCCAGTGGAGAGAGGGGAACCGGCCAGGCAGAGACAGCAAGGGCGGTTCGTTGCTGCAGAGCCTTTCCGTTCACCTTCACACTCCTGGGCCAGACTACACTCAATCATATGACCTACTGAAGAGATAAGTCTTCAGTAAAGACTTAAAGGTTGAGACCGAGTCTGCGTCTCTCACATGGGTAGGCAGACCATTCCAAAAAAATGGAGATCTATAGGAGAAAGCCCTGCCTCCAGCTGTTTGCTTAGAAATTCTAGGGACAATTAGGAGGCCTGCGTCTTGTGACCGTAGCGTACGTGTAGGTATGTACGGCAGGACCAACTCGGAAAGATAGGTAGGAGCAAGCCCATGTAATGCTTTGTAGGTTAACAGTAAAACCTTGAAATCAGCGCTTGCCTTAACAGGAAGCCAGTGTAGGGAGGCTAGCACTGGAGTAATATGATCAAATTTTTTGGGGGTTCTAGTCAGGATTCTAGCAGCCGTATTTAGCACTAACTGAAGTTTATTTAGTGCTTTATCCGGGTAGCCGGAAAGTAGAGCATTGCAGTAGTCTAACCTAGAAGTAACAAAAGCATGGATAAATTTTTCTGCATCATTTTTGGACAGAACATTTCTGATTTTTGCAATGTTACGTAGATGGAAAAAAGTTGTCCTTGAAACAGTCTTGATATGTTCGTCAAAAGAGAGATCAGGGTCCAGAGTAACTCCGATGTCCTTCACAATTTTTTTAGAAGGAGAAGTTAGGAGAAGACATTAGCAGTGTTTAGCCCCTGAAATTAGGTAAGAGAAGACATTAGCACTGTTTAACCCCTGAGATGAGGTAGGAGAAGACATTAACACTTTTGAACCCTTCAGATGAGGTAGGAGAAGACATTAGCACTGTTGAACCCCTGAGATGAGGTAGGAGAAGACATTAGCACTGTTGAACCCCTGAGATGAGGTAAGAGAAGACATTAGCACTGTTTAACCCTTCAGATGGGGTAGGAAAAGACATTAGAACTGTTTAACCCCTCAGATGAGGTAGGAGAAGACATTAGCACTGTTTAACCCTTCAGATGAGGTAGGAGAAGACATTAGAACTGTTTAACCCCTCAGATGAGGTAGGAGAAGACATTAGCACTGTTTAACCCCTCAGATGAGGTAGGAGAAGACATTAGCACTGTTTAACCCCTCAGATGAGGTAGGAGAAGACATTAGCAATGTTAATCGCTTCAGATGAAGTAGGAGAAGACATGTTAGGAAGTTTGGGTAGTAGAGACACACAGAACTGTTGTTTAGAATATTGGACTTAATTTGACTTAAACCTAGACATTTTCTGCATGAAAAATGATTTCTGAAGTAATATTTCTATTACATATCCTAACATGACTACATTGTTAGTGTCACGTTCCTGACCTGTTTTCCTTTGTCTTGTATTTATTTTAGTTGGTCAGGGCGTGAGTTGGGTGGGTTTGTCTATGGTTGATTTTCTATGTTGGGATTTTTGTGTTCGGCCTGGTATGATTCTCAATCAGTGGCAGCTGTCAATCGTTGTCCCTGATTGAGAATCATACTTAGGCAGCCTGGGTTTCACGTGTTTTGTGGGTGTTTGTTTCCGTGTTTGTGTTTTCACCACACGGTACTGTATAGGTTTCTGCACTTCGTTTATTTGTTTTGTAATTCAGTGTTCAGTTTTTCGTTATAATAAATCATGATGAACACTAACCACTCTGCGTATTGGTCCGATCCGTCTCGCCTCTCCTCGTCCGAGGAGGAGGACGAATATGAAAGCCGTCACAGAAACACCCACCACCAACGGACCAAGCGGAGTGGAAAAGGGCAGCAGCAGCGGCCAAAAACCCAGGACTCCTGGACTTGGGAAGAGATCCTGGACGGCAAAGGACCCTGGGCTCAGCCAGGGGAATATCGCCGTCCCAAGGCGGAGTTGGAGGCAGCGAAGGCAGAGAGGCGCTGGTATGAGGAGGCAGCGCGGCGACGCGGTTGGGAGCCCGAGAGTCAGACACAAAAATTTCTTGGGAGGGGGTACACGCGGAGTGTGGCAAAGCCGGCTAGGAGACCTGAGCCAACTCCCCGTGCTTACCGTGGAGTGAGAGGGCGTCGTACTGGTCAGACACCGTGTTATGCGGTGGAGCGCACGGTGTCCCCAGTACTCGTGCTTAGCCCAGTGCGGGCTATTCCACCTCGCCGCACTGGTAGGGCTAGGTTGGGCATCGAGCCGGGTGTCATGAAGCTGGCCCAACGCCTCTGGCCTCCAGTGCGTCTCCTCGGGCCGGCGTACATGGCACCAGCCTTACAAATGGTGTCCCCGGTTCGCCAGCATAGCCCAGTGCGGGCTATTCCACCTCGCCGCACTGGCAGGGCTACGGGGACCATTCAACCTGGTAAGGTTGGGCAGGCTCGGTGCTCAAGAGCGCGTGTCCTCCTTCACGGTCCAGTAATTCCGGTGCCACCTCCACGTACCAGTCCTCCGGTGGCAGCCCCTCGCACCAGGCTGTCTCTCCGGGTTCTCTCCCCAGTTGCTCCCACCTGTCCAGTGCTGTCAGAGCATTCCTCTTCTCCAGCGCAGCCAGAGTCACATCTGCCCAACACTGTCTGAGCTGCCCGCCTGCACAGCACCGTCAGAGCTATCCGTTTGTCCCGAGCCATCAGAGCTGTCCGTCTGTCCCGAGCCGTCAGAGCTGTCCGTCTGTCCCGAGCCGTCAGAGCTGTCCGTCTGTCCCGAGCTGTCAGAGCTGCCCGTCTGTCCCGAGCCGTCAGAGCTGCCCGTCTGTCCCGAGCAATCAGAGCTGCCCGTCTGTCCCGAGCCGTCAGAGCTGCCCGTCTGTCCCGAGCCGTCAGAGCTGCCCGTCTGTCCCGAGCCGTCAGAGCCGTCCGCCAGACAGGAGCAGCCAGAGCCTTCCGCCAGACAGGAGCAGCCAGAGCCTTCCGCCAGACAGGAGCAGTCAGAGCCTTCCGCCAGCCATGAGCAGACAGAGCCGTCAGCCAGCCAGGACCAGCCAGAGCCGTCCAGCCAGGACCAACCAGAGCCGTCCAGCCAGGACCAGCCAGAGCCGTCCAGCCAGGACCAGCCAGAGCCGTCCAGCCAGGATCCGCCAGAGCCGTCCAGCCAGGATCCGCCAGAGCCGTCCAGCAAAGGACCAGCCAGAGCCGTCCAGCCAGGATCCGCCAGAGCCGTCCAGCCAGGATCCGCCAGAGCCGTCCAGCCAGGATCCGCCAGAGCCGTCCAGCCAGGATCCGCCCCTCAATCCGGAGCTACCCCTCAGTCCGGTGCTGCCCCTCAGTCCGGTGCTGCCCCTCAGTCCGGAGCTGCCCCTCAGTCCGGAGCTGCCCCTCAGTCCGGAGCTGCCCCTCAGTCCGGAGCTGCCCCTCAGTCCGGTACTGCGTACATGGAGGGTGGTTGTTAGGTTTCCGTGTTTGTGTTTTCACCACACGGTACTGTATAGGTTTCTGCACTTCGTTTATTTGTTTTGTAATTCAGTGTTCAGTTTTTTGTTATAATAAATCATGATGAACACTAACCACTCTGCGTAATGGTCCGATCCGTCTCGCCTCTCCTCGTCCGAGGAGGAGGACGAATATGAAAGCCGTTACAGTTAGATTGATTACTATTGCTTTTTGACATCTTAATAAACCAGACAGGTCGTACAGAACCTAGTTTGTCGCACTTGGACTACTGCCCAGTTGTGTGGTCAAGGACATTGGCAAATTGCAGTTTGTCCAGAATAGAGCAGCACGTATTTCACTTAGATGTACACCACCGTTCAAAAGTTTGAGCTCACTTAGAAATGTCCTTGTTTTTGAAAGAAAAGCTAATTTTTTGTCCGTTAAAATAACATCAAATTTATTAGAAATACAGTGTAGACATTGTATTGTAAATGACTATTGTTGCTGGAAACGTCATTTTTTTAATGTAATATCTACATAGGAGTACAGAGGCCCATTGTCTCATCTGTTCCTGCAATGCCCTCTACTGGTCATCCTGTGTCTCTTTGACCTGCCGCCTCCCCCAGTGCTCTTTCCCTCTCTGTGTGTGTGTGTGTGTGTGTGTGTGTGTGTGTGTGTGTGTGTGTGTGTGTGTGTGTGTGTGTGTGTGTGTGTGTGTGTGTGTGTGTGTGTGTGTGTGTGTGTGTGTGTGTGTGTGTGTGTGTGTGTGTGTGTGTGTATGATTATGTGGGCGGAGACAGGTGTGCTGGAGTCTAAGCAAATCCCCACCAGCTGCAACCATTTCCATAATCAAGACCTCTACAAATACTCAGTCCTGCCGCTTCCTCACTGCCCGATCGTAATCTCTGCTCAGTCAGTTACGCTTCTAGCTATTTGTTGCTACTCAGATCCTGTTACCCTGCTCTGCCTGTTCCCCTGCCTGATGCCGTTTTCCTCTCCGCTACAGTTCTACCCGCTCTGACTCCGGTCCCTGTCTCCTGTACCATGTCTCGTCATCCTGCTGCTCTGTCCTGGATTCCCCACTCCACTACTCCCTTGGATTCTTCCCCGGACCTGCTTACCCTATCTCAACCCCCCTAGCTCCAGCCTCAGCCTCCGTACCTGGTCTCCAGCAACCCGCCCAAGCTTCCCCTGACCTGCACTCCATCTTCCCCCTGTGTTCCAATAAATACCACGGTTACTTCATCTCCTTGCCTGAGTCTGCTCTTGGGTTCAACCGTTCCGCTCCGCCTAACACCCATTATCAGCAACCATCACTCCTGTGTTCCAACGGCACGTTGTGTTAGCTAATCCAAGTTTATAATTTTAAAAGTCTAATTGATCATTAGAAAAACCTTTTGCAATTATGTTAGCACAGCTGAAAACTGTTCTGATTTAAAGAAGCAATAAAACTGGCCTTATTTAGACTAGTTGAGTATCTGGAGCATCAGCATTTGTGGGTTCGATTACAGAATCAAAATGGCCAGAAACAAAACTTTCTTCTGAAACTCGTTAGTTTATTCTTGTTCTGAGAAATGAAGGCTAATCCATGCGAGAAATTGCCAAAAAACTGAAGATCTTGTACAACGCTGTGTAATACTCCCTTCACAGAACAGCATAAACTGGCTCTAACCAGGATAGAAAGGAGTGGGAGGTCCCGGTGCACAACTGAGCAAAAGGACAAGTACATTAGAGTGTCTAGTTTGAGAAACAGACGCCTCACGAGTCCTCAACTGGCAGCTTCATTAAATAGTACCCGCAAAACACAAGTCTCAACTTCAACAGTGAAGAGGCGACTCCGGAATGCTGGCGTTCTAGGCAGAGTTGAAATGAAAAAAAACATATCTCAGACTGGCCAATAAAAAGAAAAGATTAAGATCAGCAGAAGAACACAGACACTGGACTAAGGAAGATTGAAAAAAAGCATTATGGACAGACAAATCTAAGTTTGAGGTGTTCGCATCACAAAGAAGAACATTCGTGAGATGCAGAAAAATAAAAAAGATGCTGGACTAGTGCATGACGCCATCTGTCAAGCATGGTGGAGGCAATGTGATGGTCTGGGGGTGCTTTGGTGGTGGTAAAGTGGGAGATTTGTACAGGGTAAAGGGGATCTTGAAGAAGGAAAGCTATCACTCCATTTTGCAACGCCATGCCATACCCTGTGGACGGTGCTTAATTGGAGCCAATTTCCTCCTACAACAGGACAATGACCCAAAGCAAAGCTCGAGACTATGCAAGAACTATTTAGGGAAGAAGCAGTCAGCTGGTATTCTGTCTATAATGGAGTGGCCAGCACAGTCCCCGGATCTCAACCCTATTGAGCTGTTGTGGGAGCAGCTTGACCGTATGGTACGTAAAAAGTGCCCATCAAGCCAATCCAACTTGTGGGAGGTGCTTCAGAAAGCATGGAGTGAAATATCTTCAGATTAGCTCAACAAATTGACCACTAGAATGTCAAAGGTCGGCAAGGCTGTAATTGCTGCAAATGGAGGATTCTTTTGACGAAAGCGAAGTTTGAAGGACACTATTATTTCAGTTAAAAATCATTATTTATAACCTTGTCAACGTCTTGACTATATTTCCTATTAATTTTGCAACTCATTTCATGTATGTTTTCATGGAAAACAAGGACATTTCTAAGTGAACCCAAAATTTTGAACGGTAGTGTACACGGAGGGTGACTGTCAATAACATGAATGTCAATCTCTCCTGGCTCAAAGTTGAAGAGAGATTGACTACATCACTATTGGTCTTTGTGCGAGGTGTTGATGTGTTGAAGATACTGAACTGTCTGTTCAAGCAGTTGGCACACAGTTCGGACACTCATCGGTACAACACAAGACATGCAACCAGAGGTCTCTTCACAGTCCCCAAGTCCAGAACAGAGGCTGGGAACGCACAGTACTAAATAGAGCCATGACTAGATGTAACTCTCTGCTACCCCAGGTAACTCAAGTAGCAATAAAACCAGATAAAAAACAGACAAAATAACACCTTACTGGGACTGTGAAGAGACGCAGACATTTGTATATATTTTGTATTCTATTTCGCATTGTATTAAGTAATATAGTGATATGTGATGGGAGTGTCTGCTAAATTACTAAAGTGTAAAGTAATATATAATGTAGTGATATGTGATGGGAGTGTTTGCTAAAATGTAATGTATTATGTATTTGATGCATTTCACATGTTGTGTTTTGTTTCCTGTTTGGAGCCCAGGAAGAGTATTGGGGATCCTAATAAAATACTAATACTAAATGCAATATTTATATTAAATCATGTTTTTTCAAAATTAGGTTAATTTATACAAAGATCTGTAATTGATCCAGTTCTTATCTACTGTATGTCCAACAATTTAATAAATTACATATGCTTCCATATTTACCGGGTTTTCAGAAACGTAATAAAAATAATGAAAACAATATTTATCATTCTTCTCGCTGTGATTATTCCTGCACAGAATGAATGCTTTGAGAGACAGTATAATGAAGACTAATAATTACCTACACAGCTCTATTATTTCTATGCGTTGTATGAGGAGCATGTTTAAATGAGGCTGCTTCTATATGGGATGTATGCCTGACTAAGTGAAGGTAACCTTAGTGACAGAACTATTTCCCAGTTCTATCTGGCCATTGAAGATGAACTGTTTACCTCTGAGGCTGGAAGGATGTCAACTCTAATGAGACAATCTAATGACTCTGTCAAAGGTGGACACTAGGTACTGTACTCTAGATACTGTATATGCAACATAATACTAGAATAAAGCAGGACTCCATCTATCAAAACTCACTAGAGAACACTTCTCACTGTTGAGCAGAAACAAAATGGCCGTGCGGCATGAATGAATATACTCATGGCACGGGTAAAGGGCGTTGTTCAGCCTGACTGCTAGTGGACACCAATAGAGCTCATAGAGAGTTTGGTCACTATGTATCATTTTCTGCTATTTTCCTTCCTTTCCTAAACTTCAGGGCCTAATCTGATTGCAATACAAAATGTTACATACCCATCATTATTTTCCACAGATTACTATTTGATCCACATGAACAATCAAAGTTAAGCACGTGGCAGATACAATGTTCTGTATGGTTGATTTGCTGCTCATTAGTTACAGTGGCTGGGCCTACTATTTGCATAATCAGAGAGAGAGAGAGAGGGAGATAGTGAGAGAGAGAGAGTGTGTGTGACAGATAGAGAGACAGAGTGTGTGTGTGTGTGTGTGAGAGAGAGAGAGAGAGAGAGAGAGAGAGATAGAGAAAGAGAGAGAGAGAGAGAGATAGAGAAAGAGAGAGAGAGAGAGAGAGAGAGAGAGAGAGAGAGAGAGAGAGAGAGTGTATGTCTGAGATGTCTATCTGCATGATTGAAGTCAGAGGATAGTTTAGGATGCTTTCTACCAAGTTAATTAATCTCCCTCCTCCCTGTCTGCCCACACACACCCCATCAGCTTCATGTATTACCTTTAGAGATGAGTGACAGAAATACCATTAAAGGGCATCACACAGTTGGTTGATGGAAATTAAGCACCTCTCTCTCATATGCATTGAAAGTGGAGCTATACCACTGTGAAGGAAATGCGCATTCATTCCAAAATCTCGCAGGCTAATGGCTGGGGCAGAGCTCCTCACCCCCCTAATGGCTGGCCCTGTGAGCCCCTCGCCCCCATCCCTGGCCCTGAAAGCATCTCGCCCCCATCCCTCCCAGAGAGCCCCTTGCTCCCCTCCCTCCCAGAGAGCCCCTTGCTCCCCTCCCTCCCAGAGAGCCCCTTGCCCCTCTCCCTGAGAGCCCCTCACCCCCCCCCCCCCTTCCTCCCTGAGACAATGTGTGCCACTCAGACAGCCAGGCAGATGCCCCCAGCTGGGCCACATTTAGAAAATGCCACTGAGCATGGGTAGCTTGCTTCACTAGGCTCGGCTGCTCGCGCATCAACATGGAGCCATGCACCGTCGGGAATATTGTTCCAAAGGGTGCCGGCAACACAGCTTCTATCTTTAACACACACACACACACACACACACACACACACACACACACACACACACACACACACACACACACACACACACACACACACACACACACACACACACACACACACACACACACACACACACACACACACACACACACACACACACACACACACACACATTGCATCTACCCTGGCTCAACAACCTCTCACTCTCCGGATGTACGCCTTGACACTTGCGTCTCTCAAGTGGAAAACGACCCCGCTGATCAATTGTGTGGATTTAGGAGAGGTTACGTGTGTGTGTTGTGTGTGTTGTGTGTGTGTGTGTTGTGTGTGATACAGAAAAAAAGAAAGACAAGTGTTTGTCATCCATAGTTGACATTTTGATCCCGACTTAAATGAGTGTGGACAAGGTTTCTAGAACAGAATGACCCACTTTGTAGAGCACTTGGCCTTTCTGTCAAGCACACACAGTGTGGCATGCATGCTGTCCCACAGTCGTGTGGTGTGGTCAGGGGAATATGGCCAGTCAACACAAGCCCTAACTAGCCGGTCAGTGAATGAACACTACACTCTGCTGGTAGGTAGTCAGCCTATGCTGCCCGCTATACCCACAGCTAAAGCAGAGGACACGACAAAGCTAATACTACTGCTCCCACAATGCAACTGGCCCACCTGGCCAGCACACAAAATCTCTTCCCCTGTCAGCATAGTCTGATGCTCCTAAACCTCTACTCTCCTCTCTTTACATTAGTTTTAGAGGTATCAACGTGAGATGGGTATTAATATTTATTACTGATGTCTTTAGGTTTGCATAAGGATTTGCATAATGATTTGCACACATATTTACATAATGATTTCCATAACGATTTGCATAATAAAGTGTTCGATTGTGAGAAGAATTTTGTCATAATTCAGAGACCTAATGTTTCATGAAGCCCTAGGTTGTTGAGGCGGTGGATGGTGGGTAATTTGGATGTAACGGAAGGCTACATCTGTAGTGAGGACAGATCCCTAGCCCCAGAACCCAGAACAGCATCTGTGCCCAGAGTGACTGTCTGCAGACAATCGAACACCAGTTCATTTCCAGTCTTTAATAGATGGCTGCCAGTCAACATGGAGGCAGGGGACTCTGACAGTCCCAGCCGAACCTGTGGAGCAACAGTATCTCCATTTAGGTAAAGGCTAAGCTGTTTGTTTAGGGCCAGAGAGAAACCCATCAATTACTTGTCTGTCAGTGACTGGATATTGGCACACAGTACCTTGCTGTTAAATGGACTGACAATAACAGTTAGGATTGGAACGGGCTTTGGTGTTGTATACAAGAGCTCAAATCCAGATGTATTACAGCCAATGGAATACTGAACACTGCAGCTTAAAGTAGGATCTCACACACATACAGTGGTGCATGCGAATCTGTGTGCTGAGGGGCTCTCACACCATACGCGGTGCAAGGTCCCATACAGTCAACGGAGTGACTGGTGCTGGTGTGTTCTGGGGGATCCCAGCTCTACAGGCTAACGGAGCATATAGCAACAGTCTCACACAGACTGCTCAGCTAAACAATGCCCAAGTCACCCACTACTCTAGGGAAAAACACCAATCTGTCACACCCTGATCTGTTTCACCTGTCTTTGTGATTGTCTCCACCCCTGTTACATTTCCCAGTTTCTGTGTTGTTGTGGGTTTGTATGTGTGTCTATTTCAGGAAATGGCTTCCTGGATTCCTAAAGCAGCTGATTGGTCAGCCCCTGCGCTGATTGGAGCTCTGACCCCTCCCTCTCGTCAGGGGAAACAGCTGTTTCTTCAATTACCAACTCCTTCTCCAGCTTGATAAAAGTCAGTGTTCCTTCCTCAGAGAGGAGAGATTGTTTTATGTCCTGTGTTGGTTATTTGTCAGTGAAAGTTTTGTTGATATTATTTTGTAGCCAATCCTTCAGAGGTATGTCTATGACAATAGGACTTAGTGTTTTGTGGTTATTGAAATTTCACACTTAGAGTATTGGTCAATTATTCTGTTTCATTTGTTCCCAGCTGGGGAAGGGGAACACATCTTGGGAGTGTTTAGGCAAGAGGCCTGCGGGCATGCATAACCCATAGTATTTAATCTGTCTATGCACACTAGGTAAGACCTGGGCGGACCACCTCCTGTATTTTGGTCAGCGTGCCAGGTGGTGCTAAAGGTTAGGTTAGAAGTGGGAAGGCAGGTAAGATAGGAGAGGGGATTCCTTAACTTTTACTTTCTTTACTTTGATTCCGTCCAGCCTCTTTTCCCCACATTACCATGTGTTAGGAATAATAAATTCCCTGTAAACAGTATTTTTCTCTGCCTCTGTCGTCCTTTCCTGCACCTATGATCATATACTTTTTTCACTCCACGGGGAGTTGAGATGTAGCGGGGTGTTGCGTTCCCTCCTCCCAGAGGTGTACGTAACAACCCCCCTCCAGGTGTCGCCCATCTTCCCCATTATCCCCTGTGTATTTATACCTGTGTTCTCTGTTTGTCTGTTGCCAGTTCGTCTTGTTTGTCTAGTCAACCAGCGTTTTGTCTCAGATCCTGCTTTTCCCAGTCTCTCTTTTTCTCGCCCTCCTGGTTTTGACCCTTGCCTGTCCTGACTCCGAGCCCGCCTGCCTGACCACTCTGCCTGAGCCTGCCTGCCAACCTGTACCTTTGCCCCACCTCTGGATTATTTACCTCTGCCTACCCTGAGCCTGCCTGCAGTCCTGTACCGTTGCCCACCTCTGGTTTACTGACCCCTGCCTGCATTGACTTGTCTATTGCCTGCCCCTGTTGGATTATTAAACCATTGTTAATTCGACGTTGTCTGCATCTGGGTCTTACCTTCATACCTGATAGTACGAACTGGCTATAACTGACCCAGCAGACCCGGGCCAGCTGCGCAACACCATCTCCTCCCAAAGAGCTTCCATTGGTAGGCACGAGGAATTGCTTCGTAGTCTTATGGAGGGGGTTCAAATGTTGACTGAGCGTGATGACCGGGCGTTGGACATGCTGCTGGAGCAATTCCGCGGGTTGTCTGGGGGCAACCTACCATGGTGGTAACCCCACCACCCCTCAGCAACTCGGTGGTAAGCAGCGCCGCCCCACCGGCCACTCCACCTTCCCGGAGGCACCGTTTACCTCCCCCGGAACGCTTTAATGGAGAGCCGAGCACCTGTCGGGCGTTTTTAGTTCAGTGTGCCCTCATTTTTGAGCTTCAGCCCTCCTCCTTCCCCTTGGATCGCTTCAAGATAGCCTACCTCATCACGGTGATGTCTGGGAGGGCTCTCACCTGGACTACCGCCGTATGGGAACAACAGCCGGCTATGTGAGTTTGGAGGGGTTCGTGGGAGAGGTGAGGAAGCTTTTTGATGCTTTGTTCTCCGAGAGAGAAGCTGCCCGGAAGCGAGGTGGAGGTTAAGGACGAGCTCGCTGCTCGGGAGTTACCCACGGATCTTGACTCCCTGGTCGCTTTGACCATCCGCATTGATGGTCGATTGCGGGAACAATGGCTGGAGATGGATTTTGATTTTGCTTGCATGCCCAGCAATTCCACATCACCTCCGAGTCATCTCGAAGTTGCCAAGAGCACCCGAGGTTTCCCGACATTCCTCAAGAGTCACCGATGATGGCAGAGGCATTGTTTTTCGAGCCTATGCAACTGGGTTGTCGCCAGCTGAACGGCAACACAGGATCAACAGAAGGAGCTGTCTGTATTGTGGGACTTTTGGTCATTGTGTGTTCTCTTGCCTGGTAAAAGACCAGGCTCACCGGTAGGAGCAAGTACTCTGGTGGGCCATATGGAGAACTTTTTTGCTTCCCTTACACTCACACCTTTTCATGTCATTCTGCTGTTGGGAAACCAGCCCAAATCTCTCCGGGTCCCATTGACTCTTGGGCCGATGAGAGCTTTTTGGACACCAGACTGGCGTCCGAACTGAACATCCCCACTCAGCCCCTCTCCATTCCCATGGATGTAAGAGGGCTGGCTGGGCGCTCTATAGGTAGGGTCACCCATAATACCTCTCCCATCAACCTACGCGTGTCAGGGAATCACAGCGAGACCATTCTATTCCTGCTCATCAAGTCCCCATCAGATTCCTGTGGTTTTGGGATTCTCCTGGCTCCAGCAACACAATCCCCTCATCAACTGTTCTATGGGTGCTTTCATGGGCTGGAGTCCGTTCTGCCATGCCCATTGTCTGACGTCGGCGCAACCTGCCCCGGGACGGCTTCCTGGGGGCTCGGAAGTTGCGCCGGACCTCTCCGCCATTCCCCGCGGATTACCAGGACCTCCAGGGCCACTTCCCTTCCACTGCACCGCCCCTATGATGGCGGGATTGACCTTCTCCCTAGCACTACGCAGCCCCGGGGACATCTGTACTCCCTGTCAGGACCAGAGACCTACATTGGTGGACTCCCTGGCTACAGGATTTATCCGTCCCTCTTCCTCTCCCGATGGCGCAGGTTTTTTCTTTGTGGAGAAAAAGAACAAGACCCTGCACCCATGCATTGACTACCGGGGACTCAATGACATTACGGTGAAGAACCGTTATCCGCTACCACTCATTTCCTCGGCCTTAAAGCCGCTCCAGGAGGCCACTGTTTTCTCCAAGCTGGATCTACAAAACGCCTACCACCTGGTGCAGATACGAGGGGGGGACGAGTGGAAGATCGCCTTCAACACGGCCATCGACCACTACGAATATCTGGTCATGGCCGTGTTCCAAGCAGGTGGCCACTCCTCTGGAGGAAAGGGAATTGGCTTTGTGTCTGAGGCCATGCAACGTTCCTCTAAGGAAATTAAATACAGGGCATCTTCATTCAGAGACCTCTTCAATAAGTGATGAGGCTGTGTGATAATAGAGGCTGCATTATTATTATTATGTAGAATAGAGGGAGACTTAGAGGGGTCAGGTGGGAAAGAGTCACTCTGTCAGGTTCATGAATACTGCATGGGACTGAGTGGGCTTTCAAGAGACTTGTCACGCCCTGACCTGAGATATCTCTGTTTTCTTTATATTTTGGTTAGGTCAGGGTGTGACTAGGGTGGATACGCTAGTTTTTGTATTGTCTATGGGTTTTGTATTGTCTAGGGTTTTTGTATGTCTAGGGTTTTGTAGGTCTAGGTATTTGTATGTCTATGGTGGCCTGATATGGTTCCCAATCAGAGGCAGCTGTTTATCGTTGTCTCTGATTGGGGATCATATTTAGGTAGCCATTTCCCTTTGGTGTTTGTGGGTTATTATTCTATGTTTAGTTGCCTGTCTGCACTATTCATATAGCTTCACGTTTCGTTCGTTTTGTTGTTTTGTTAGTTTGTTCAGTGTTCTTTCTTTAATAAAAGAAGAATGTACGCATACCACGCTGCACCTTGGTCCGATTCATACGACGAACGTGACAAGACTGCTGAGAGAGGGCAGAGCAGTGTGTGTACATTCATGACAAAGGTGAATGGGGTTGATGTCCATATTCCTGATACAAATAATAGACATGGTGATGTACTGTAATCCCATATTGGATATATACAGGAAGCAATAAACAGTTGGTCTATATTTTGCAATGGGCAATACCAAAACAGAAAATGACAAGGTATAAAATAAGGTATATACGTACTGTAAGGTCAGAGAGGGAGAGGTCAAACTAGGTTAAACCCAGAGAGACGGAGTAATGAGCCTGTGTCAGGGTTTAGTGTGCCTGTGAGTTTGACAAGACCCTGGACAGAGCCACTGCTACAGCCCTGACAAAACCCTGGACAGGGTCACTGATACAGCCCTGACAAGACCCTGGACATGGTCACTGCTACAGCCCTGACAAGACCCTGGACATGGTCACTGATACAGCCCCGACAAGACCCTGGACATGGTCACTGATACAGCCCTGACAAGACCCTGGACATGGTCACTGATACAGCCCTGACAAGACCCTGGACATGGTCACTGATACAGCCCTGACAAGACCCTGGACATGGTCACTGATACAGCCCTGACAAGACCCTGGACATGGTCACTGATACAGCCCTGACAAGACCCTGGACATGGTCACTGATACAGCCCTGACAAGACCCTGGACATGGTCACTGATACAGCCCTGACAAGACCCTGGACATGGTCACTGCTACAGCCCTGACAAGACCCTGGACAGAGCCACTGATACAGCCCTGACAAGACCCTGGACATGGTCACTGATACAGCCCTGACAAGACCCTGGACAGGGATTAGCTGAGCCCTCTGGGTCAGAGGTCACTGTGGCAACGTCAACCGCCACTTTCCCATGCTGCCCTGCATGCATCAGTCCACGATAGCCAAATGAGCTGGCTTCTAACTCTAACTGGCCTCTAAAGCACAGTGCTGTTGTATAGTGTGTAACTTTCTTCTGCACAAAACATAGAGAAGTGGATCTCTTCTGGTTTATATATATATTGACGGGAGGTGAGGCGAGAGGACAGGGTTCTGGTTGGTTTAAATATATCTAGATGGGAGGTGAGGAGTGAGGACAGGGTTCTGGTTGGTTTAAACATATCTAGATGGGAGGTGAGGAGAGAGGACAGGGTTCTGGTTGGTTTAAATATATCTAGATGGGGGTGAGGAGTGAGGACAGGGTTCTGGTTGGTTTAAATATATCTAGATGGGAGGTGAGAGGAGAGGACAGGGTTCTGGTTGGTTCAAATATATCTAGATGGGAGGTGAGGAGAGAGGACAGGGTTCTGGTTGGTTTAAATCTCAGTTCCTATGCTTCCTGGCTGATGTTTTGGTCACTTTTGAATGCTGGCGGTGCTGTCACTCTAGTGGTAGCATGAGACGGAGTCTACAACCCACACAAGTGGCTCAGGTAGTGCAGCTCATCCAGGATGGCACATCAATGCGAGCTGTGGCAAGAAGGTTTGCTGTGTCTGTCAGCGTAGTGTCCAGAGCATGGAGGCGCTACCAGGAGACAGGCCAGTACATCAGGAGACGTGGAGGAGGCCGTAGGAGGGCAACAACCCAGCAGCAGGACCACTACCTCCGCCTTTGTGCAAGGAGGAGCACTGCCAGAGCCCTGCAAAATGACCTCCAGCAGGCCACAAATGTGCATGTGTCTGCTCAAACGGTCAGAAACAGACTCCATAAGGGTGGTATGAGGGCCCGACGTCCACAGGTGGGGGTTGTGCTTACAGCCCAACACCGTGCAGGACGTTTGGCATTTGCCAGAGAACACCAAGATTGGCAAATTCACCACTGGCGCCCTGTGCTCTTCACAGATGAAAGCAGGTTCACACTGAGCACATGAGCACATGTGACAGACGTGACAGAGTCTGGAGACGCCGTGGAGAACGTTCTGCTTCCTGCAACATCCTCCAGCATGACTGGTTTGGCGGTGGGTCAGTCATGGTGTGGGGTGGTATTTCTTTGTGGGGCCGCACAGCCCTCCATGTGCTCGCCAGAGGTAGCCTGACTCCCATTAGGTACCGAGATGAGATCCTCAGAGCCCTTGTGAGACCATATGCTGACACATGCACATTTGTGGCCTGCTGGAGGTCATTTTGCAGGGCTCTGGCAGTGCTCCTCCTGCTCAAAGGCGGAGGTAGCGGTCCTGCTGCTGGGTTGTTGCCCTCCTACGGCCTCCTCCACGTCTCCTGATGTACTGGCCTGTCTCCTGGTAGCGCCTCCATGCTCTGGTTACTACGCTGACAGACACAGCAAACCTTCTTGCCACAGCTCGCATTGATGTGCCATCCTGGATGAGCTGCACTACCTGAGCCACTTGTGTGGGTTGTAGACTACGTCTCATGCTACCACTAGAGTGAGAGCACCGCCAGCATTCAAAAGTGACCAAAACATCAGCCAGGAAGCATAGGAACTGAGAAGTGGTCTGTGGTCACCACCTGCAGAATCACTCCTTTATTGGGGGTGTCTTGCTAATTGCCTATAATTTCCACCTTTTGTCTATTCCATTTGCACAACAGCATGGGAAATTTATTGTCAATCAGTGTTGCTTCCTAAGTGGGCAGTTTGATTTCACAGAAGTGTGATTGACTTGGAGTTACATTGTGTTGTTTAAGTGTTCCCTTTATTTTTTTGAGCAGTGTATATCTAGATGGGAGGTGAGGAGAGAGGACAGGGTTCTGGTTGGTTTAAATATATCTATATGGGAGTTTGAGGAGAGAGGACAGGGTTCTGGTTGGTTTAAATATATATCTAGATGGGAGTTTGAGGAGAGAGGACAGGGTTCTGGTTGGTTTAAATATATCTAGATGGGAGGTGAGGAGAGAGGACAGGGTTCTGGTTGGTTTAAATATATATCTAGATGGGAGGTGAGGAGTGAGGACAGGGTTCTGGTTGGTTTAAATATATCTAGATGGGAGGTGAGGAGTGAGGACAGGGTTCTGGTTGGTTTAAATATATCTAGATTGGAGTTTGAGGAGTGAGGACAGGGTTCTGGTTGTTTTAAATATATCTAGATGGGAGGTGAGGAGAGAGGACAGGGTTCTGGTTGGGTTAAATATATATCTAGATGGGAGGTGAGGAGAGAGGACAGGGTTCTGGTTGGTTTAAATATAAATCTAGATGGGAGTTTGAGGAGAGAGGACAGGGTTCTGGTTGGTTTAAATATATCTATATGGGAGTTTGAGGAGAGAGGACAGGGTTCTGGTTGGTTTAAATATATATCTAGATGGGAGTGAGGAGTGAGGACAGGGTTCTGGTTGGTGTAAATATATCTAGATGGGGGGTGAGGAGAGAGGACAGGGTTCTGGTTGGTTTAAATATATATCTAGATGGGAGTGAGGAGTGAGGACAGGGTTCTGGTTGGTTTAAACATATATCTAGATGGGAGGTGAGGAGAGAGGACAGGGTTCTGGTTGGTTTAAATATATATCTAGATGGGAGTGAGGAGTGAGGACAGGGTTCTGGTTGGTTTAAATATATCTAGATGGGAGGTGAGGAGAGAGGACAGGGTTCTGGTTGGTTTAAATATATCTAGATGGGAGGTGAGGAGAGAGGACAGGGTTCTGGTTGGTTTAAATATATCTAGATGGGAGGTGAGGAGAGAGGACAGGGTTCTGGTTGGTTTAAATATATCTAGATGGGAGTTTGAGGAGAGAGGACAGGGTTCTGGTTGGTTTAAATATATCTAGATGGGGGTGAGGAGTAAGGACAGGGTTCTGGTCGGTTTAAATATATCTAGATGGGAGTTTGAGGAGAGAGGACAAGGTTTTTGTTGGTTTAAATATATCTAGATGGGGGTGAGGAGAGAGGACAGGGTTCTGGTTGGTTTAAATATATCTAGATAGGAGGTTAGGAGAGAGGACAGGGTTCTGGTTGGTTTAAATATATCTAGATGGGAGGTGAGGAGAGAGGACAGGGTTCTGGTTGGTTTAAATATATCTAGATAGGAGGTTAGGAGAGAGGACAGGGTTCTGGTTGGTTTAAATATATCTAGATGGGAGGTGAGGAGAGAGGACAGGGTTCTGGTTGGTTTAAATATATCTAGATGGGAGGTGAGGAGTTAGGACAGGGTTCTGGTTGGTTTAAATATATCTAGATGGGAGGTGAGGAGTGAGGACAGGGTTCTGGTTGGTTTAAATATATCTAGATAGGAGGTTAGGAGAGAGGACAGGGTTCTGGTTGGTTTAAATATATCTAGATGGGAGGTGAGGAGAGAGGACAGGGTTCTGGTTGGTTTAAATATATCTAGATGGGAGGTGAGGAGTGAGGACAGGGTTCTGGTTGGTTTAAATATATCTAGATGGGAGGTGAGGAGAGAGGACAGGGTTCTGGTTGGTTTAAATATATCTAGATGGGAGGTGAGGAGAGAGGACAGGGTTCTGGTTGGTTTAAATATATCTAGATGGGAGGTGAGGAGAGAGGACAGGGTTCTGGTTGGTTTAAATATATCTAGATGGGAGTTTGAGGAGAGAGGACAGGGTTCTGGATGGTTTAAATATATCTAGATGGGAGGTGAAGAGAGAGGACAGGGTTCTGGTTGGTTTAAATATATCTAGATGGGAGGTGAGGAGAGAGGACAGGGTTCTGGTTGGTTTAAATATATCTAGATGGGAGGTGAGGAGAGAGGACAGGGTTCTGGTTGGTTTAAATATATCTAGATGGGAGGTGAGGAGAGAGGACAGGGTTCTGGTTGGTTTAAATATATCTAGATGGGAGTTTGAGGAGTGAGGACAGGGTTCTGGTTGGTTTAAATATATCTAGATGGGAGGTGAGGGGTGAGGACAGGGTTCTGGTTGGTTTAAATATATCTAGATGGGGGTGAGGAGAGAGGACAGGGTTCTGGTTGGTTTAAATATATCTAGATGGGGGTGAGGAGTGAGGACAGGGTTCTGGTTGGTTTAAATATATCTAGATGTGAGTTTGAGGAGTGAGGACAGGGTTCTGGTTGGTTTAAATATATCTAGATGGGGGGTGAGGAGAGAGGACAGGGTTCTGGTTGGTTTCAATATATCTAGATGGGGGTGAGGAGAGAGGACAGGGTTCTGGTTGGTGTAAATATATCTAGATGGGGGGTGAGGAGAGAGGACAGGGTTCTGGTTGGTTTAAATATATATATAGATGGGAGGTGAGGAGTGAGGACAGGGTTCTGGTTGGTTTAAATATATCTAGATGGGAGTATGAGGAGTGAGGACAGGGTTCTGGTTGTTTTAAATATATCTAGATGGGAGGTTAGGAGAGAGGACAGGGTTCTGGTTGGTTTAAATATATCTAGATGGGAGGTGAGGAGAGAGGACAGGGTTCTGGTTGGTTTAAATATATCTAGATGGGAGGTGAGGAGTGAGGACAGGGTTCTGGTTGGTTTAAATATATCTAGATGGGAGGTGAGGAGAGAGGAAAGGGTTCTGGTTGGTTTAAATATATCTAGATGGGAGGTGAGGAGAGAGGACAGGGTTCTGGTTGGTTTAAATATATCTAGATGGGAGGTGAGGAGAGAGGACAGGGTTCTGGTTGGTTTAAATATATCTAGATGGGAGGTGAGGAGAGAGGACAGGGTTCTGGTTGGTTTAAATATATCTAGATGGGAGGTGAGGAGAGAGGACAGGGTTCTGGTTGGTTTAAATATATCTAGATGGGAGGTGAGGAGAGAGGACAGGGTTCTGGTTGGTTTAAATATATCTAGATGGGAGTTTGAGGAGTGAGGACAGGGTTCTGGTTGGTTTAAATATATCTAGATGGGGGTGAGGAGAGAGGACAGGGTTCTGGTTGGTTTAAATATATATCTAGATGGGAGTTTGAGGAGTGAGGACAGGGTTCTGGTTGGTTTAAAAATATCTAAATGGGAGGTGAGGAGTGAGGACAGGGTTCTGGTTGGTTTAAATATATCTAGATAGGAGGTTAGGAGAGAGGACAGGGTTCTGGTTGGTTTAAATATATCTAGATGGGAGGTAATGAGAGAGGACAGGGTTCTGGTTGGTTTAAATATATCTAGATAGGAGGTTAGGAGAGAGGACAGGGTTCTGGTTGGTTTAAATATATCTAGATGGGAGGTGAGGAGAGAGGACAGGGTTCTGGTTGGTTTAAATATATCTAGATGGGAGGTGAGGAGTTAGGACAGGGTTCTGGTTGGTTTAAATATATCTAGATGGGAGGTGAGGAGTGAGGACAGGGTTCTGGTTGGTTTAAATATATCTAGATAGGAGGTTAGGAGAGAGGACAGGGTTCTGGTTGGTTTAAATATATCTAGATGGGAGGTGAGGAGAGAGGACAGGGTTCTGGTTGGTTTAAATATATCTAGATGGGAGGTGAGGAGTGAGGACAGGGTTCTGGTTGGTTTAAATATATCTAGATGGGAGGTGAGGAGAGAGGACAGGGTTCTGGTTGGTTTAAATATATCTAGATGGGAGGTGAGGAGAGAGGACAGGGTTCTGGTTGGTTTAAATATATCTAGATGGGAGGTGAGGAGAGAGGACAGGGTTCTGGTTGGTTTAAATATATCTAGATGGGAGGTGAGGAGAGAGGACAGGGTTCTGGATGGTTTAAATATATCTAGATGGGAGGTGAAGAGAGAGGACAGGGTTCTGGTTGGTTTAAATATATCTAGATGGGAGGTGAGGAGAGAGGACAGGGTTCTGGTTGGTTTAAATATATCTAGATGAGAGGACAGGGTTCTGGTTGGTTTAAATATATCTAGATGGGAGGTGAGGAGAGAGGACAGGGTTCTGGTTGGTTTAAATATATCTAGATGGGAGTTTGAGGAGTGAGGACAGGGTTCTGGTTGGTTTAAATATATCTAGATGGGAGGTGAGGGGTGAGGACAGGGTTCTGGTTGGTTTACATATATCTAGATGGGAGGTTGAGGAGAGAGAACAGGGTTCTTGTTGGTTTAAATATATATCTAGATGGGGGTGAGGAGTGAGGACAGGGTTCTGGTTGGTTTAAATATATATCTAGATGGGAGTTTGAGGAGTGAGGACAGGGTTCTGGTTGGTTTAAATATATATCTAGATGGGAGGTGAGGAGTGAGGACAGGGTTCTGGTTGGTTTAAATATATATCTAGATGGGAGGTGAGGAGAGAGGACAGGGTTCTGGTTGGTTTAAATAAATATCTAGATGGGGGTGAGGAGTGAGGACAGGGTTCTGGTTGGTTTAAATATATCTAGATGGGAGGTGAGGAGAGAGGACAGGGTTCTGGTTGGCTTAAATATATCTAGATGGGTTGAGGAGTGAGGACAGGGTTCTGGTTGGTTTAAACATATCTAGATGGGAGGTGAGGAGTGAGGACAGGGTTCTGGTTGGTCTATATATATATTGACGGGAGGTGAGGAGAGAGGACAGGGTTCTGGTTGGTTTAAATATATATCTAGATGGGAGTTTGAGGAGAGAGGACAGGGTTCTGGTTGGTTTAAATATATCTAGATGGGAGTTTGAGGAGAGAGGACAGGGTTCTGGTTGGTTTAAATATATCTAGATGGAGGTGAGGAGAGAGGGCAGGGTTCTGGTTGGTTTAAATATATCTAGATGGGAGTTTGAGGAGAGAGGACAGGGTTCTGGTTGGTTTAAATATATCTAGATGGGAGTTTGAGGAGTGAGGGCAGGGTTCTGGTTGGTTTAAATATATCTAGATGGGAGGTGAGGAGAGAGGGCAGGGTTCTGGTCGGTTTAAATATATCTAGATGGGAGGTGAGTAGAGAAGACAGTGTTCTGGTTGGTTTAAATATATCTAGATGGGAGGTGAGGAGTGAGGACAGGGTTCTGGTTGGTTTAAATATATCTAGATGGGAAGTGAGGAGTGAGGACAGGGTTCTGGTTGGTTTATATATATATATATTGACGGGAGGTGAGGAGAGAGGACAGGGTTCTGGTTGGTTTAAATATATCTAGATGGGAGGTGAGGAGAGAGGACAGGGTTCTGGTCGGTTTAAATATATCTAGATGGGAGGTGAGGAGAGAGGACAGGGTTCTGGTTGGTTTAAATATATCTAGATGGGAGGTGAGGAGAGAGGACAGGGTTCTGGTTGGTTTAAATATATCTAGATGGGAGGTCAGGAGAGAGGACAGGGTTCTGGTCGGTTTAAATATATCTAGATGGGAGGTGAGGAGTGAGGAAAGGGTTCTGGTTGGTTTAAATATATCTAGATGGGAGTTTGAGGAGTGAGGACAGGGTTCTGGTTGGTTTATATATATATATTGACAGGAGGTGAGGAGAGAGGACAGGGTTCTGGGTGGTTTAAATATATCTAGATGGGAGGTGAGGAGAGAGGACAGGGTTCTGGTCGGTTTAAATATATCTAGATGGGGGGTGAGGAGTGAGGACAGGGTTCTGGTTGGTTTAAATATATCTAGATGGGAGGTGAGGAGAGAGGACAGGGTTCTGGTTGGTTTAAATATATCTAGATGGGAGTTTGAGGAGAGAGTACAGGGTTCTGGTTTGTTTAAATATATATCTAGATGGGAGTTTGAGGAGTGAGGACAGGGTTCTGGTTGGTTTACATATATCTAGATGGGAGTTTGAGGAGAGAGGACAGGGTTCTGGTTGGTTTAAATATATATCTAGATGGGGGTGAGGAGTGAGGACAGGGTTCTGGTTGGTTTAAATATATATCTAGATGGGAGTTTGAGGAGTGAGGACAGGGTTCTGGTTGGTTTAAATATATATATAGATGGGAGGTGAGGAGAGAGGACAGGGTTCTGGTTGGTTTAAATATATATCTAGATGGGAGGTGAGGAGTGAGGACAGGGTTCTGGTTGGTTTAAATATATATCTAGATGGGAGGTGAGGAGAGAGGACAGGGTTCTGGTTGGTTTAAATAAATATCTAGATGGGGGGTGAGGAGTGAGGACAGGGTTCTGGTTGGTTTAAATATATCTAGATGGGAGGTGAGGAGAGAGGACAGGGTTCTGGTTGGCTTAAATATATCTAGATGGGGTGAGGAGTGAGGACAGGGTTCTGGTTGGTTTAAACATATCTAGATGGGAGGTGAGGAGTGAGGACAGGGTTCTGGTTGGTCTATATATATATTGACGGGAGGTGAGGAGAGAGGAGAGGGTTCTGGTTGGTTTAAAAATATATCTAGATGGGAGTTTGAGGAGAGAGGACAGGGTTCTGGTTGGTTTAAATATATCTAGATGGGAGTTTGAGGAGAGAGGACAGGGTTCTGGTTGGTTTAAATATATCTAGATGGAGGTGAGGAGAGAGGGCAGGGTTCTGGTTGGTTTAAATATATCTAGATGGGAGTTTGAGGAGAGAGGACAGGGTTCTGGTTGGTTTAAATATATCTAGATGGGAGTTTGAGGAGTGAGGGCAGGGTTCTGGTTGGTTTAAATATATCTAGATGGGAGGTGAGGAGAGAGGGCAGGGTTCTGGTCGGTTTAAATATATCTAGATGGGAGGTGAGGAGAGAAGACAGTGTTCTGGTTGGTTTAAATATATCTAGATGGGAGGTGAGGAGTGAGGACAGGGTTCTGGTTGGTTTAAATATATCTAGATGGGAGTTTGAGGAGTGAGGACAGGGTTCTGGTTGGTTTCAATATATCTAGATGGAAGGTGAGGAGAGTGGACAGGGTTCTGGTCGGTTTAAATATATCTAGATGGGAGGTGAGGAGTGAGGACAGGGTTCTGGTTGGTTTATATATATATATATTGACGGGAGGTGAGGAGAGAGGACAGGGTTCTGGTTGGTTTAAATATATCTAGATGGGAGGTGAGGAGAGAGGACAGGGTTCTGGTCGGTTTTAATATATCTAGATGGGAGGTGAGGAGAGAGGACAGGGTTCTGGTTGGTTTAAATATATCTAGATGGGAGGTGAGGAGAGAGGACAGGGTTCTGGTTGGTTTAAATATATCTAGATGGGAGGTCAGGAGAGAGGACAGGGTTCTGGTCGGTTTAAATATATCTAGATGGGAGGTGAGGAGTGAGGACAGGGTTCTGGTTGGTTTAAATATATCTAGATGGGAGTTTGAGGAGTGAGGACAGGGTTCTGGTTGGTTTATATATATATATTGACGGGAGGTGAGGAGAGAGGACAGGGTTCTGGGTGGTTTAAATATATCTAGATGGGAGGTGAGGAGAGAGGACAGGGTTCTGGTCGGTTTAAATATATCTAGATGGGAGGTGAGGAGTGAGGACAGGGTTCTGGTTGGTTTAAATATATCTAGATGGGAGGTGAGGAGAGAGGACAGGGTTCTGGTTGGTTTAAAGATATCTAGATGGGAGGTGAGGAGTGAGGACAGGGTTCTGGTTGGTTTCTATATATCTAGATGGGAGTTTGAGGAGTGAGGACAGGGTTCTGGTTGGTTTAAATATATCTAGATGGGGGTGAGGAGAGAGGACAGGGTTCTGGTTGGTTTAAATATATCTAGATGGAAGGTGAGGAGAGAGGACAGGGTTCTGGTTGGTTTAAATATATCTAGATGGGAGTTTGAGGAGTGAGGACAGGGTTCTGGTTGGTTTAAGTATATATCTAGATGGGAGTTTGAGGAGTGAGGACAGTGTTCTGGTTGGTTTAAATATATCTAGATGGGAGGTGAGGAGTGAGGACAGGGTTCTGGATGTTTAAATATATCTAGATGGGAGGTGAGGAGAGAGGACAGGGCTCTGGTTGGTTTAAATATATCTAGATGGGAGGTGAGGAGAGAGGACAGGGTTCTGGTTGGTTTAAATATGTCTAGATGGGAGTTTGAGGAGTGAGGACAGGGTTCTGGTTGGTTTAAATATATCTAGATGGGAGTTTGAGGAGTGAGGACAGGGTTCTGGTTGGTTTAAATATATCTAGATGGGAGTTTGAGGAGTGAGGACAGGGTTCTGGTTGGTTTAAATATATCTAGATGGGAGTTTGAGGAGAGAGGACAGGGTTCTGGTTGGTTTAAATATATATCTAGATGGGAGTTTGAGGAGTGAGGACAGGGTTCTGGTTGGTTTAAATATATATCTAGATGGGAGTTTGAGGAGTGAGGACAGGGTTCTGGTTGGTTTAAATATATATATAGATGGGAGGTGAGGAGAGAGGACAGGGTTCTGGTTGGTTTAAATATATATCCAGATGGGAGGTGAGGAGAGAGGACAGGGTTCTGTTTGGTTTAAATATATCTAGATGGGAGGTGAGGAGAGAGGACAGGGTTCTGGTTGGTTTAAATATATCTAGATGGGAGGTGAGGAGAGAGGACAGGGTTCTGGTCGGTTTAAATATATCTAGATGGGAGGTGAGGAGTGAGGACAGGGTTCTGGTTGGTTTAAATATATCTAGATGGGAGTTTGAGGAGAGAGGACAGGGTTCTGGTTGGTTTAAATATATCTAGATGGGAGTTTGAGGAGTGAGGACAGTGTTCTGGTTGGTTTAAATATATCTAGATGGGAAGTGAGGAGTGAGGACAGGGTTCTGGATGTTTAAATATATCTAGATGGGAGGTGAGGAGAGAGGACAGGGTTCTGGTTGGTTTAAATATATCTAGATGGGAGGTGAGGAGAGAGGACAGGGTTCTGGTTGGTTTAAATATATCTAGATGGGAGTTTGAGGAGTGAGGACAGGGTTCTGGTTGGTTTAAATATATCTAGATGGGAGTTTGAGGAGTGAGGACAGTGTTCTGGTTGGTTTAAATATATCTAGATGGGAGTTTGAGGAGTGAGGACAGGGTTCTGGTTGGTTTAAATATATCTAGATGGGAGTTTGAGGAGAGAGGACAGGGTTCTGGTTTGTTTAAATATATATCTAGATGGGAGTTTGAGGAGTGAGGACAGGGTTCTGATTGGTTTAAATATATATCTAGATGGGAGTTTGAGGAGTGAGGACAGGGTTCTGGTTGGTTTAAATATATCTAGATGGGAGGTGAGGAGTGAGGACAGGGTTCTTGTTGGTTTAAATATATCTAGATGCGAGTTTGAGGAGTGAGGACAGGGTTCTGGTTGGTTTAAATATATATCTAGATGGGAGTTAGAGGAGTGAGGACAGGGTTCTGGTTGGTTTAAATATATCTAGATTTGAGGTGAGGAGAGAGGACAGGGTTCTGGTTGGTTTAAATATATATCTAGATGGGAGGTGAGGAGAGAGGACAGGGTTCTGGTTGGTTTAAATATATATCTAGATGGGAGGTGAGTAGAGAGGACAGGGTTCTGGTTGGTTTAAATATATATCTAGATGGGAGGTGAGGATTGAGGACAGGGTTCTGGTTGGTTTAAATATATCTAGATGGGAGTTTGAGGAGTGAGGACAGTGTTCTGGTTGGTTTAAATATATCTAGATGGGAGTTTGAGGAGTGAGGACAGGGTTCTGGTTGGTTTAAATATATCTAGATGGGAGTTTGAGGAGTGAGGACAGGGTTCTGTTTGGTTTAAATATATCTAGATGGGAGGTGAGGAGAGAGGACAGGGTTCTGGTTGGTTTAAATATATCTAGATGGGAGTTTGAGGAGAGAGGACAGGGTTCTTGTTTGTTTAAATATATATCTAGATGGGAGTTTGAGGAGTGAGGACAGGGTTCTGATTGGTTTAAATATATATCTAGATGGGAGTTTGAGGAGTGAGGACAGGGTTCTGGTTGGTTTAAATATATCTAGATGGGAGTTTGAGGAGTGAGGACAGGGTTCTTGTTGGTTTAAATATATCTAGATGCGAGTTTGAGGAGTGAGGACAGGGTTCTGGTTGGTTTAAATATATATCTAGATGGTAGTTTGAGGAGTGAGGACAGGGTTCTGGTTGGTTTAAATATATCTAGATCGGAGGTGAAGAGAGAGGACAGGGTTCTGGTTGGTTTAAATATATATCTAGATGGGAGGTGAGGAGAGAGGACAGGGTTCTGGTTGGTTTAAATATATATCTAGATGGGAGGTGAGTAGAGAGGACAGGGTTCTGGTTGGTTTAAATATATATCTAGATGGGAGGTGAGGATTGAGGACAGGGTTCTGGTTGGTTTAAATATATCTAGATGGGAGGTGAGGAGAGAGGACAGGGTTCTGGTTGGTTTAAATATATCTAGATGGGAGGTGAGGAGAGAGGACAGGGTTCTGGTTGGTTTAAATATATCTAGATGGAAGGTGAGGAGAGAGGACAGGGTTCTGGTTGGTTTAAATATATCTAGATGGGAGGTGAGGAGAGAGGGCAGGGTTCTGGTCGGTTTAAATATATCTAGATGGGAGGTGAGGAGAGAGGACAGGGTTCTGGTTTGTTTAAATATATCTAGATGGGAGGTGAGGAGAGAGGGCAGGGTTCTGGTCGGTTTAAATATATCTAGATGGGAGGTGAGGAGAGAGGACAGGGTTCTGGTTTGTTTAAATATATCTAGATGGGAGGTGAGGAGAGAGGACAGGGTTCTGGTTGGTTTAAATATATCTAGATGGGAGGTGAGGAGAGAGGACAGGGTTCTGGTTGGTTTAAATATATCTAGATGGCAGGTGAGGAGAGAGGACAGGGTTCTGGTTGGTTTAAATATATCTAGATGGGAGTTTGAGGAGTGAGGACAGGGTTCTGTTTGGTTTAAATATATCTAGATGGGAGGTGAGGAGAGAGGACAGGGTTCTGGTTGGTTTAAATATATCTAGATGGGAGTTTGAGGAGAGAGGACAGGGTTCTGGTTTGTTTAAATATATATCTAGATGGGAGTTTGAGGAGTGAGGACAGGGTTCTGATTGGTTTAAATATATATCTAGATGGGAGTTTGAGGAGTGAGGACAGGGTTCTGGTTGGTTTAAATATATCTAGATGGGAGTTTGAGGAGTGAGGACATGGTTCTTGTTGGTTTAAATATATCTAGATGCGAGTTTGAGGAGAGAGGACAGGGTTCTGGTTGGTTTAAATATATATCTAGATGGGAGTTTGAGGAGTGAGGACAGGGTTCTGGTTGGTTTAAATATATCTAGATGGGAGGTGAGGAGAGAGGACAGGGTTCTGGTTGGTTTAAATATATATCTAGATGGGAGGTGAGGAGAGAGGACAGGGTTCTGTTTGGTTTAAATATATCTAGATGGGAGGTGAGGAGAGAGGACAGGGTTCTGGTTGGTTTAAATATATCTAGATGGGAGGTGAGGAGAGAGGACAGGGTTCTGGTCGGTTTAAATATATCTAGATGGGAGGTGAGGAGTGAGGACAGGGTTCTGGTTGGTTTAAATATATCTAGATGGGAGTTTGAGGAGAGAGGACAGGGTTCTGGTTGGTTTAAATATATCTAGATGGGAGTTTGAGGAGTGAGGACAGTGTTCTGGTTGGTTTAAATATATCTAGATGGGAAGTGAGGAGTGAGGACAGGGTTCTGGATGTTTAAATATATCTAGATGGGAGGTGAGGAGAGAGGACAGGGTTCTGGTTGGTTTAAATATATCTAGATGGGAGGTGAGGAGAGAGGACAGGGTTCTGGTTGGTTTAAATATATCTAGATGGGAGTTTGAGGAGTGAGGACAGGGTTCTGGTTGGTTTAAATATATCTAGATGGGAGTTTGAGGAGTGAGGACAGTGTTCTGGTTGGTTTAAATATATCTAGATGGGAGTTTGAGGAGTGAGGACAGGGTTCTGGTTGGTTTAAATATATCTAGATGGGAGTTTGAGGAGAGAGGACAGGGTTCTGGTTTGTTTAAATATATATCTAGATGGGAGTTTGAGGAGTGAGGACAGGGTTCTGATTGGTTTAAATATATATCTAGATGGGAGTTTGAGGAGTGAGGACAGGGTTCTGGTTGGTTTAAATATATCTAGATGGGAGGTGAGGAGTGAGGACAGGGTTCTTGTTGGTTTAAATATATCTAGATGCGAGTTTGAGGAGTGAGGACAGGGTTCTGGTTGGTTTAAATATATATCTAGATGGGAGTTAGAGGAGTGAGGACAGGGTTCTGGTTGGTTTAAATATATCTAGATTTGAGGTGAGGAGAGAGGACAGGGTTCTGGTTGGTTTAAATATATATCTAGATGGGAGGTGAGGAGAGAGGACAGGGTTCTGGTTGGTTTAAATATATATCTAGATGGGAGGTGAGTAGAGAGGACAGGGTTCTGGTTGGTTTAAATATATATCTAGATGGGAGGTGAGGATTGAGGACAGGGTTCTGGTTGGTTTAAATATATCTAGATGGGAGTTTGAGGAGTGAGGACAGTGTTCTGGTTGGTTTAAATATATCTAGATGGGAGTTTGAGGAGTGAGGACAGGGTTCTGGTTGGTTTAAATATATCTAGATGGGAGTTTGAGGAGTGAGGACAGGGTTCTGTTTGGTTTAAATATATCTAGATGGGAGGTGAGGAGAGAGGACAGGGTTCTGGTTGGTTTAAATATATCTAGATGGGAGTTTGAGGAGAGAGGACAGGGTTCTTGTTTGTTTAAATATATATCTAGATGGGAGTTTGAGGAGTGAGGACAGGGTTCTGATTGGTTTAAATATATATCTAGATGGGAGTTTGAGGAGTGAGGACAGGGTTCTGGTTGGTTTAAATATATCTAGATGGGAGTTTGAGGAGTGAGGACAGGGTTCTTGTTGGTTTAAATATATCTAGATGCGAGTTTGAGGAGTGAGGACAGGGTTCTGGTTGGTTTAAATATATATCTAGATGGTAGTTTGAGGAGTGAGGACAGGGTTCTGGTTGGTTTAAATATATCTAGATCGGAGGTGAAGAGAGAGGACAGGGTTCTGGTTGGTTTAAATATATATCTAGATGGGAGGTGAGGAGAGAGGACAGGGTTCTGGTTGGTTTAAATATATATCTAGATGGGAGGTGAGTAGAGAGGACAGGGTTCTGGTTGGTTTAAATATATATCTAGATGGGAGGTGAGGATTGAGGACAGGGTTCTGGTTGGTTTAAATATATCTAGATGGGAGGTGAGGAGAGAGGACAGGGTTCTGGTTGGTTTAAATATATCTAGATGGGAGGTGAGGAGAGAGGACAGGGTTCTGGTTGGTTTAAATATATCTAGATGGAAGGTGAGGAGAGAGGACAGGGTTCTGGTTGGTTTAAATATATCTAGATGGGAGGTGAGGAGAGAGGGCAGGGTTCTGGTCGGTTTAAATATATCTAGATGGGAGGTGAGGAGAGAGGACAGGGTTCTGGTTTGTTTAAATATATCTAGATGGGAGGTGAGGAGAGAGGGCAGGGTTCTGGTCGGTTTAAATATATCTAGATGGGAGGTGAGGAGAGAGGACAGGGTTCTGGTTTGTTTAAATATATCTAGATGGGAGGTGAGGAGAGAGGACAGGGTTCTGGTTGGTTTAAATATATCTAGATGGGAGGTGAGGAGAGAGGACAGGGTTCTGGTTGGTTTAAATATATCTAGATGGCAGGTGAGGAGAGAGGACAGGGTTCTGGTTGGTTTAAATATATCTAGATGGGAGTTTGAGGAGTGAGGACAGGGTTCTGTTTGGTTTAAATATATCTAGATGGGAGGTGAGGAGAGAGGACAGGGTTCTGGTTGGTTTAAATATATCTAGATGGGAGTTTGAGGAGAGAGGACAGGGTTCTGGTTTGTTTAAATATATATCTAGATGGGAGTTTGAGGAGTGAGGACAGGGTTCTGATTGGTTTAAATATATATCTAGATGGGAGTTTGAGGAGTGAGGACAGGGTTCTGGTTGGTTTAAATATATCTAGATGGGAGTTTGAGGAGTGAGGACATGGTTCTTGTTGGTTTAAATATATCTAGATGCGAGTTTGAGGAGAGAGGACAGGGTTCTGGTTGGTTTAAATATATATCTAGATGGGAGTTTGAGGAGTGAGGACAGGGTTCTGGTTGGTTTAAATATATCTAGATGGGAGGTGAGGAGAGAGGACAGGGTTCTGGTTGGTTTAAATATATATCTAGATGGGAGGTGAGGAGAGAGGACAGGGTTCTGGTTGGTTTAAATATATATCTAGATAGGAGGTGAGGATTGAGGACAGGGTTCTGGTTGGTTTAAATATATCTAGATGGGGGTGAGGAGAGAGGACAGGGTTCTGTTTTTTTTGTTGAATAAATCTAGATGGGAGGTGAGGAGAGAGGACAGGGTTCTGGTTGGTTTAAATATATCTAGATGGAAGGTGAGGAGAGAGGACAGGGTTTTGGTTTGTTTAAATATATCTAGATGGGAGGTGAGGAGAGAGGGCAGGGTTCTGGTCGGTTTAAATATATCTAGATGGGAGGTGAGGAGAGAGGACAGGGTTCTGGTTTGTTTAAATATATCTAGATGGGAGGTGAGGAGAGAGGACAGGGTTCTGGTTGGTTTAAATATATCTAGATGGGAGGTGAGGAGAGAGGACAGGGTTCTGGTTGGTTTAAATATATCTAGATGGGAGGTGAGGAGAGAGGACAGGGTTCTGGATGGTTTAAATATATCTAGATGGGAGGTGAAGAGAGAGGACAGGGTTCTGGTTGGTTTAAATATATCTAGATGGGAGGTGAGGAGAGAGGACAGGGTTCTGGTTGGTTTAAATATATCTAGATGGGAGGTGAGGAGAGAGGACAGGGTTCTGGTTGGTTTAAATATATCTAGATGGGAGGTGAGGAGAGAGGACAGGGTTCTGGTTGGTTTAAATATATCTAGATGGGAGTTTGAGGAGTGAGGACAGGGTTCTGGTTGGTTTAAATATATCTAGATGGGAGGTGAGGGGTGAGGACAGGGTTCTGGTTGGTTTAAATATATCTAGATGGGGGTGAGGAGAGAGGACAGGGTTCTGGTTGGTTTAAATATATCTAGATGGGGGTGAGGAGTGAGGACAGGGTTCTGGTTGGTTTAAATATATCTAGATGTGAGTTTGAGGAGTGAGGACAGGGTTCTGGTTGGTTTAAATATATCTAGATGGGGGGTGAGGAGAGAGGACAGGGTTCTGGTTGGTTTCAATATATCTAGATGGGGGTGAGGAGAGAGGACAGGGTTCTGGTTGGTGTAAATATATCTAGATGGGGGGTGAGGAGAGAGGACAGGGTTCTGGTTGGTTTAAATATATATATAGATGGGAGGTGAGGAGTGAGGACAGGGTTCTGGTTGGTTTAAATATATCTAGATGGGAGTATGAGGAGTGAGGACAGGGTTCTGGTTGTTTTAAATATATCTAGATGGGAGGTTAGGAGAGAGGACAGGGTTCTGGTTGGTTTAAATATATCTAGATGGGAGGTGAGGAGAGAGGACAGGGTTCTGGTTGGTTTAAATATATCTAGATGGGAGGTGAGGAGTGAGGACAGGGTTCTGGTTGGTTTAAATATATCTAGATGGGAGGTGAGGAGAGAGGAAAGGGTTCTGGTTGGTTTAAATATATCTAGATGGGAGGTGAGGAGAGAGGACAGGGTTCTGGTTGGTTTAAATATATCTAGATGGGAGGTGAGGAGAGAGGACAGGGTTCTGGTTGGTTTAAATATATCTAGATGGGAGGTTGAGGAGAGAGGACAGGGTTCTGGTTGGTTTAAATATATCTAGATGGGAGGTGAGGAGAGAGGACAGGGTTCTGGTTGGTTTAAATATATCTAGATGGGAGGTGAGGAGAGAGGACAGGGTTCTGGTTGGTTTAAATATATCTAGATGGGAGTTTGAGGAGTGAGGACAGGGTTCTGGTTGGTTTAAATATATCTAGATGGGGGTGAGGAGAGAGGACAGGGTTCTGGTTGGTTTAAATATATATCTAGATGGGAGTTTGAGGAGTGAGGACAGGGTTCTGGTTGGTTTAAATATATCTAAATGGGAGGTGAGGAGTGAGGACAGGGTTCTGGTTGGTTTAAATATATCTAGATGGGAGGTGAGGAGAGAGGACAGGGTTCTGGTTGGTTTAAATATATCTAGATGGGAGGTGAGGAGTGAGGACAGGGTTCTGGTTGGTTTAAATATATCTAGATGGGAGGTGAGGAGAGAGGACAGGGTTCTGGTTGGTTTAAATATATCTAGATGGGTGGTGAGGAGAGAGGACAGGGTTCTGGTTGGTTTAAATATATATCTAGATGGGAGGTGAGGAGAGAGGACATGGTTCTGGTTGGTTTACATATATCTAGATGGGAGGTTGAGGAGAGAGAACAGGGTTCTTGTTGGTTTAAATATATATCTAGATGGGGGTGAGGAGTGAGGACAGGGTTCTGGTTGGTTTAAATATATATCTAGATGGGAGTTTGAGGAGTGAGGACAGGGTTCTGGTTGGTTTAAATATATATCTAGATGGGAGGTGAGGAGTGAGGACAGGGTTCTGGTTGGTTTAAATATATATCTAGATGGGAGGTGAGGAGAGAGGACAGGGTTCTGGTTGGTTTAAATAAATATCTAGATGGGGGTGAGGAGTGAGGACAGGGTTCTGGTTGGTTTAAATATATCTAGATGGGAAGTGAGGAGAGAGGACAGGGTTCTGGTTGGCTTAAATATATCTAGATGGGTTGAGGAGTGAGGACAGGGTTCTGGTTGGTTTAAACATATCTAGATGGGAGGTGAGGAGTGAGGACAGGGTTCTGGTTGGTCTATATATATATTGACGGGAGGTGAGGAGAGAGGACAGGGTTCTGGTTGGTTTAAATATATATCTAGATGGGAGTTTGAGGAGAGAGGACAGGGTTCTGGTTGGTTTAAATATATCTAGATGGGAGTTTGAGGAGAGAGGACAGGGTTCTGGTTGGTTTAAATATATCTAGATGGAGGTGAGGAGAGAGGGCAGGGTTCTGGTTGGTTTAAATATATCTAGATGGGAGTTTGAGGAGAGAGGACAGGGTTCTGGTTGGTTTAAATATATCTAGATGGGAGTTTGAGGAGTGAGGGCAGGGTTCTGGTTGGTTTAAATATATCTAGATGGGAGGTGAGGAGAGAGGGCAGGGTTCTGGTCGGTTTAAATATATCTAGATGGGAGGTGAGGAGAGAAGACAGTGTTCTGGTTGGTTTAAATATATCTAGATGGGAGGTGAGGAGTGAGGACAGGGTTCTGGTTGGTTTAAATATATCTAGATGGGAAGTGAGGAGTGAGGACAGGGTTCTGGTTGGTTTATATATATATATATTGACGGGAGGTGAGGAGAGAGGACAGGGTTCTGGTTGGTTTAAATATATCTAGATGGGAGGTGAGGAGAGAGGACAGGGTTCTGGTCGGTTTAAATATATCTAGATGGGAGGTGAGGAGAGAGGACAGGGTTCTGGTTGGTTTAAATATATCTAGATGGGAGGTGAGGAGAGAGGACAGGGTTCTGGTTGGTTTAAATATATCTAGATGGGAGGTCAGGAGAGAGGACAGGGTTCTGGTCGGTTTAAATATATCTAGATGGGAGGTGAGGAGTGAGGAAAGGGTTCTGGTTGGTTTAAATATATCTAGATGGGAGTTTGAGGAGTGAGGACAGGGTTCTGGTTGGTTTATATATATATATTGACAGGAGGTGAGGAGAGAGGACAGGGTTCTGGGTGGTTTAAATATATCTAGATGGGAGGTGAGGAGAGAGGACAGGGTTCTGGTCGGTTTAAATATATCTAGATGGGGGGTGAGGAGTGAGGACAGGGTTCTGGTTGGTTTAAATATATCTAGATGGGAGGTGAGGAGAGAGGACAGGGTTCTGGTTGGTTTAAATATATCTAGATGGGAGTTTGAGGAGAGAGTACAGGGTTCTGGTTTGTTTAAATATATATCTAGATGGGAGTTTGAGGAGTGAGGACAGGGTTCTGGTTGGTTTACATATATCTAGATGGGAGTTTGAGGAGAGAGGACAGGGTTCTGGTTGGTTTAAATATATATCTAGATGGGGGTGAGGAGTGAGGACAGGGTTCTGGTTGGTTTAAATATATATCTAGATGGGAGTTTGAGGAGTGAGGACAGGGTTCTGGTTGGTTTAAATATATATATAGATGGGAGGTGAGGAGAGAGGACAGGGTTCTGGTTGGTTTAAATATATATCTAGATGGGAGGTGAGGAGTGAGGACAGGGTTCTGGTTGGTTTAAATATATATCTAGATGGGAGGTGAGGAGAGAGGACAGGGTTCTGGTTGGTTTAAATAAATATCTAGATGGGGGGTGAGGAGTGAGGACAGGGTTCTGGTTGGTTTAAATATATCTAGATGGGAGGTGAGGAGAGAGGACAGGGTTCTGGTTGGCTTAAATATATCTAGATGGGGTGAGGAGTGAGGACAGGGTTCTGGTTGGTTTAAACATATCTAGATGGGAGGTGAGGAGTGAGGACAGGGTTCTGGTTGGTCTATATATATATTGACGGGAGGTGAGGAGAGAGGAGAGGGTTCTGGTTGGTTTAAAAATATATCTAGATGGGAGTTTGAGGAGAGAGGACAGGGTTCTGGTTGGTTTAAATATATCTAGATGGGAGTTTGAGGAGAGAGGACAGGGTTCTGGTTGGTTTAAATATATCTAGATGGAGGTGAGGAGAGAGGGCAGGGTTCTGGTTGGTTTAAATATATCTAGATGGGAGTTTGAGGAGAGAGGACAGGGTTCTGGTTGGTTTAAATATATCTAGATGGGAGTTTGAGGAGTGAGGGCAGGGTTCTGGTTGGTTTAAATATATCTAGATGGGAGGTGAGGAGAGAGGGCAGGGTTCTGGTCGGTTTAAATATATCTAGATGGGAGGTGAGGAGAGAAGACAGTGTTCTGGTTGGTTTAAATATATCTAGATGGGAGGTGAGGAGTGAGGACAGGGTTCTGGTTGGTTTAAATATATCTAGATGGGAGTTTGAGGAGTGAGGACAGGGTTCTGGTTGGTTTCAATATATCTAGATGGAAGGTGAGGAGAGTGGACAGGGTTCTGGTCGGTTTAAATATATCTAGATGGGAGGTGAGGAGTGAGGACAGGGTTCTGGTTGGTTTATATATATATATATTGACGGGAGGTGAGGAGAGAGGACAGGGTTCTGGTTGGTTTAAATATATCTAGATGGGAGGTGAGGAGAGAGGACAGGGTTCTGGTCGGTTTTAATATATCTAGATGGGAGGTGAGGAGAGAGGACAGGGTTCTGGTTGGTTTAAATATATCTAGATGGGAGGTGAGGAGAGAGGACAGGGTTCTGGTTGGTTTAAATATATCTAGATGGGAGGTCAGGAGAGAGGACAGGGTTCTGGTCGGTTTAAATATATCTAGATGGGAGGTGAGGAGTGAGGACAGGGTTCTGGTTGGTTTAAATATATCTAGATGGGAGTTTGAGGAGTGAGGACAGGGTTCTGGTTGGTTTATATATATATATTGACGGGAGGTGAGGAGAGAGGACAGGGTTCTGGGTGGTTTAAATATATCTAGATGGGAGGTGAGGAGAGAGGACAGGGTTCTGGTCGGTTTAAATATATCTAGATGGGAGGTGAGGAGTGAGGACAGGGTTCTGGTTGGTTTAAATATATCTAGATGGGAGGTGAGGAGAGAGGACAGGGTTCTGGTTGGTTTAAAGATATCTAGATGGGAGGTGAGGAGTGAGGACAGGGTTCTGGTTGGTTTCTATATATCTAGATGGGAGTTTGAGGAGTGAGGACAGGGTTCTGGTTGGTTTAAATATATCTAGATGGGGGTGAGGAGAGAGGACATGGTTCTGGTTGGTTTAAATATATCTAGATGGAAGGTGAGGAGAGAGGACAGGGTTCTGGTTGGTTTAAATATATCTTGTTGGGAGTTTGAGGAGTGAGGACAGGGTTCTGGTTGGTTTAAGTATATATCTAGATGGGAGTTTGAGGAGTGAGGACAGTGTTCTGGTTGGTTTAAATATATCTAGATGGGAGGTGAGGAGTGAGGACAGGGTTCTGGATGTTTAAATATATCTAGATGGGAGGTGAGGAGAGAGGACAGGGCTCTGGTTGGTTTAAATATATCTAGATGGGAGGTGAGGAGAGAGGACAGGGTTCTGGTTGGTTTAAATATGTCTAGATGGGAGTTTGAGGAGTGAGGACAGGGTTCTGGTTGGTTTAAATATATCTAGATGGGAGTTTGAGGAGTGAGGACAGGGTTCTGGTTGGTTTAAATATATCTAGATGGGAGTTTGAGGAGTGAGGACAGGGTTCTGGTTGGTTTAAATATATCTAGATGGGAGTTTGAGGAGAGAGGACAGGGTTCTGGTTGGTTTAAATATATATCTAGATGGGAGTTTGAGGAGTGAGGACAGGGTTCTGGTTGGTTTAAATATATATCTAGATGGGAGTTTGAGGAGTGAGGACAGGGTTCTGGTTGGTTTAAATATATATATAGATGGGAGGTGAGGAGAGAGGACAGGGTTCTGGTTGGTTTAAATATATATCCAGATGGGAGGTGAGGAGAGAGGACAGGGTTCTGTTTGGTTTAAATATATCTAGATGGGAGGTGAGGAGAGAGGACAGGGTTCTGGTTGGTTTAAATATATCTAGATGGGAGGTGAGGAGAGAGGACAGGGTTCTGGTCGGTTTAAATATATCTAGATGGGAGGTGAGGAGTGAGGACAGGGTTCTGGTTGGTTTAAATATATCTAGATGGGAGTTTGAGGAGAGAGGACAGGGTTCTGGTTGGTTTAAATATATCTAGATGGGAGTTTGAGGAGTGAGGACAGTGTTCTGGTTGGTTTAAATATATCTAGATGGGAAGTGAGGAGTGAGGACAGGGTTCTGGATGTTTAAATATATCTAGATGGGAGGTGAGGAGAGAGGACAGGGTTCTGGTTGGTTTAAATATATCTAGATGGGAGGTGAGGAGAGAGGACAGGGTTCTGGTTGGTTTAAATATATCTAGATGGGAGTTTGAGGAGTGAGGACAGGGTTCTGGTTGGTTTAAATATATCTAGATGGGAGTTTGAGGAGTGAGGACAGTGTTCTGGTTGGTTTAAATATATCTAGATGGGAGTTTGAGGAGTGAGGACAGGGTTCTGGTTGGTTTAAATATATCTAGATGGGAGTTTGAGGAGAGAGGACAGGGTTCTGGTTTGTTTAAATATATATCTAGATGGGAGTTTGAGGAGTGAGGACAGGGTTCTGATTGGTTTAAATATATATCTAGATGGGAGTTTGAGGAGTGAGGACAGGGTTCTGGTTGGTTTAAATATATCTAGATGGGAGGTGAGGAGTGAGGACAGGGTTCTTGTTGGTTTAAATATATCTAGATGCGAGTTTGAGGAGTGAGGACAGGGTTCTGGTTGGTTTAAATATATATCTAGATGGGAGTTTGAGGAGTGAGGACAGGGTTCTGGTTGGTTTAAATATATCTAGATTTGAGGTGAGGAGAGAGGACAGGGTTCTGGTTGGTTTAAATATATATCTAGATGGGAGGTGAGGAGAGAGGACAGGGTTCTGGTTGGTTTAAATATATATCTAGATGGGAGGTGAGTAGAGAGGACAGGGTTCTGGTTGGTTTAAATATATATCTAGATGGGAGGTGAGGATTGAGGACAGGGTTCTGGTTGGTTTAAATATATCTAGATGGGAGTTTGAGGAGTGAGGACAGTGTTCTGGTTGGTTTAAATATATCTAGATGGGAGTTTGAGGAGTGAGGACAGGGTTCTGGTTGGTTTAAATATATCTAGATGGGAGTTTGAGGAGTGAGGACAGGGTTCTGTTTGGTTTAAATATATCTAGATGGGAGGTGAGGAGAGAGGACAGGGTTCTGGTTGGTTTAAATATATCTAGATGGGAGTTTGAGGAGAGAGGACAGGGTTCTTGTTTGTTTAAATATATATCTAGATGGGAGTTTGAGGAGTGAGGACAGGGTTCTGATTGGTTTAAATATATATCTAGATGGGAGTTTGAGGAGTGAGGACAGGGTTCTGGTTGGTTTAAATATATCTAGATGGGAGTTTGAGGAGTGAGGACAGGGTTCTTGTTGGTTTAAATATATCTAGATGCGAGTTTGAGGAGTGAGGACAGGGTTCTGGTTGGTTTAAATATATATCTAGATGGGAGTTTGAGGAGTGAGGACAGGGTTCTGGTTGGTTTAAATATATCTAGATCGGAGGTGAAGAGAGAGGACAGGGTTCTGGTTGGTTTAAATATATATCTAGATGGGAGGTGAGGAGAGAGGACAGGGTTCTGGTTGGTTTAAATATATATCTAGATGGGAGGTGAGTAGAGAGGACAGGGTTCTGGTTGGTTTAAATATATATCTAGATGGGAGGTGAGGATTGAGGACAGGGTTCTGGTTGGTTTAAATATATCTAGATGGGAGGTGAGGAGAGAGGACAGGGTTCTGGTTGGTTTAAATATATCTAGATGGGAGGTGAGGAGAGAGGACAGGGTTCTGGTTGGTTTAAATATATCTAGATGGAAGGTGAGGAGAGAGGACAGGGTTCTGGTTGGTTTAAATATATCTAGATGGGAGGTGAGGAGAGAGGGCAGGGTTCTGGTCGGTTTAAATATATCTAGATGGGAGGTGAGGAGAGAGGACAGGGTTCTGGTTTGTTTAAATATATCTAGATGGGAGGTGAGGAGAGAGGGCAGGGTTCTGGTCGGTTTAAATATATCTAGATGGGAGGTGAGGAGAGAGGACAGGGTTCTGGTTTGTTTAAATATATCTAGATGGGAGGTGAGGAGAGAGGACAGGGTTCTGGTTGGTTTAAATATATCTAGATGGGAGGTGAGGAGAGAGGACAGGGTTCTGGTTGGTTTAAATATATCTAGATGGCAGGTGAGGAGAGAGGACAGGGTTCTGGTTGGTTTAAATATATCTAGATGGGAGTTTGAGGAGTGAGGACAGGGTTCTGTTTGGTTTAAATATATCTAGATGGGAGGTGAGGAGAGAGGACAGGGTTCTGGTTGGTTTAAATATATCTAGATGGGAGTTTGAGGAGAGAGGACAGGGTTCTGGTTTGTTTAAATATATATCTAGATGGGAGTTTGAGGAGTGAGGACAGGGTTCTGATTGGTTTAAATATATATCTAGATGGGAGTTTGAGGAGTGAGGACAGGGTTCTGGTTGGTTTAAATATATCTAGATGGGAGTTTGAGGAGTGAGGACATGGTTCTTGTTGGTTTAAATATATCTAGATGCGAGTTTGAGGAGAGAGGACAGGGTTCTGGTTGGTTTAAATATATATCTAGATGGGAGTTTGAGGAGTGAGGACAGGGTTCTGGTTGGTTTAAATATATCTAGATGGGAGGTGAGGAGAGAGGACAGGGTTCTGGTTGGTTTAAATATATATCTAGATGGGAGGTGAGGAGAGAGGACAGGGTTCTGGTTGGTTTAAATATATATCTAGATAGGAGGTGAGGATTGAGGACAGGGTTCTGGTTGGTTTAAATATATCTAGATGGGGGTGAGGAGAGAGGACAGGGTTCTGTTTTTTTTGTTGAATAAATCTAGATGGGAGGTGAGGAGAGAGGACAGGGTTCTGGTTGGTTTAAATATATCTAGATGGAAGGTGAGGAGAGAGGACAGGGTTTTGGTTTGTTTAAATATATCTAGATGGGAGGTGAGGAGAGAGGGCAGGGTTCTGGTCGGTTTAAATATATCTAGATGGGAGGTGAGGAGAGAGGACAGGGTTCTGGTTTGTTTAAATATATCTAGATGGGAGGTGAGGAGAGAGGACAGGGTTCTGGTTGGTTTAAATATATCTAGATGGGAGGTGAGGAGAGAGGACAGGGTTCTGGTTGGTTTAAATATATCTAGATGGCAGGTGAGGAGAGAGGACAGGGTTCTGGTTGGTTTAAATATATCTAGATGGGAGGTGAGGAGAGAGGACAGGGTTCTGGTTGGTTTAAATATATCTAGATGGGAGGAGAGGACAGGGTTCTGGTTGGTCTAAATATATCTAGATGGGAGGTGAGGAGAGAGGACAGGGTTTTGGTTTGTTTAAATATATCTAGATGGGAGGTGAGGAGAGAGGACAGGGTTCTGGTTGGTTTAAATATATCTAGATGGGAGGTGAGGAGAGAGGACAGGGTTTTGGTTGGTTTAAATATATCTAGATGGAGGTGAGGAGAGAGGACAGGGTTCTGGTTGGTTTAAATATATCTAGATGGGAGGTGAGGAGAGAGGACAATGTTTTGGTTGGTTTAAATATATCTAGATGGAGGTGAGGAGAGAGGACAGGGTTCTGGTTGGTTTAAATATATCTAGATGGGAGGTGAGGAGAGAGGACAGGGTTCTGGTTGGTTTAGATGGGAGGGGACAGCAGATAGAAAAGTCAAATAATTAAAATACCAGGAACATCATCATCATTAAAACAATTGTCAGCTGGGTGAGTGACAGCTGCTCCTCCAGAGAGCGGGGCATGTCACCGGGCACTGCAGCCAGCTAGCCCCTCAGCACTGCCTGCCTCCCTGCCTGCCTCCATGCCCCGGCCACAGAGAGTCACCGGTGGGAAAACAATGTGTGACCCCTCCACAGATGTGCCCGGAGGGGGCCTGTCACAAGCGCTTAGCGTGATAGCCACTCGCCCCTCTCTGTGGTTCTCTGTGGCTCTGTCACAGGTCAGTGGGTGACAGGCGGGGGCAGCCCGCCTCGCTGGCCACAAACCCATCCCTGATTAGGGCACACTGGCAAAAGGTGTGCCACGCCATTTAATCAGCTTGTAGCAATAACATCCATTCTCAACACTTCACCTCTGTCTCTTCTATTCTGTTAACATCTGAATAATGGTGCCCATGTATTATTTGGTATCATTATGTTTAAGAGGTTGTATTCATTAAGAGGCATTTGCTGGTATTTATGAGATTCAACTTACGTTATTAATGTAATAACTTATTCTGCATAATTCTTGTTCAGCTTCATACCCAAAATGACACCAATTTAAAGGACGGAACCAGAAATATAACGGTTTATGCTGAACTCCCACAATAGATGCAGACCAGAAAAAAAACTGCTTCTTGAAAATAATGAATTCTACTACTGTATATTAATTCTTGCTCTCTTTTCCGTATATTTTCACTTTATAACAGATAAAGTTTAAATTACTTTTTAAATCTCACTATGGACACCACCAATTAAAAGGCAGTTCATGTATTATGCATTTTAAAAAACATCTGTTAGAATTTATTTACAGTAATTGTTTTATATAAAGTCATATAGGATCATTCGGATAGCAAATTGTATTCATTACAATTCTGCAAGAGGAAAATGTTGATTCAATTGCATATTGATAAGCATTACATATTTAATTTAAAGTTACATTTAATATCTAGTATGAGAGGAATGATTTATTCATATATTCATAGTCAGTTGGAGCATATAGCAGAACTGCATTTCCCTGGTCTTTTATCAACAAATGCATTGGTATTAATCAATAGGTGATATTTCAAGTTTTTTTATTTGAAAAATATAATTATTTCTCTTATGAGAGGTTCAATTAAAGCTGCGTGTGTGGGGTCATTTGGAAGGCTGCGTGTGGGGGGTCATTTGGAAGGCTGCGTGTCTGGGGTCATTTGGAAGGCTGCGTGTGTGGGGTCATTTGGAAGGCTGCATGTGTGGGGTCATTTGGAAGGCTGCGTGTGTGGGGTCATTTGGAAGGCTGCGTGTCCGGGGTCATTTGGAAGGCTGCGTGTGTGGGGTCATTTGGAAGGCTGCGTGTCTGGGGTCATTTGGAAGGCTGCGTGTCTGGGGTCATTTGGAAGGCTGCGTGTGTGGGGTCATTTGGAAGGCTGCGTGTGTGGGGTCATTTGGAAGGCTGCATGTGTGGGGTCATTTGGAAGGCTGCGTGTCTGCGGTAATTTGGAAGGCTGCATGTGTGGGGTCATTTGGAAGGCTGCGTGTCTGCGGTAATTTGGAAGGCTGCATGTGTGGGGTCATTTGGAAGGCTGCGTGTGTGGGGTCATTTGGAAGGCTGCGTGTCTGGGGTCATTTGGAAGGCTGCGTGTGTGGGGTCATTTGGAAGGCTGCGTGTGTGGGGTCATTTGGAAGGCTGCATGTGTGGGGTCATTTGGAAGGCTGCGTGTCTGGGGTCATTTGGAAGGCTGCATGTGTGGGGTCATTTGGAAGGCTGCGTGTCTGGGGTCATTTGGAAGGCTGCGTGTCTGGGGTCATTTGGAAGGCTGCGTGTCTGGGGTAATTTGGAAGGCTGCATGTGTGGGGTCATTTGGAAGGCTGCGTGTCTGGGGTCATTTGGAAGGCTGCGTGTGTGGGGTCATTTGGAAGGCTGCGTGTCTGGGGTCATTTGGAAGGCTGCGTGTCTGGGGTCATTTGGAAGGCTGCGTGTGTGGGGTCAATTGGAACGGAGATGTTTTCCTTCACACAACAATGACAATAATGACAACTGGAGCATGAGGACATGGGATGGGCACGGGTGAGTGGATCAAACACAATGCAATTGGTTTCAGTTGCAAATGAGACACATCATCATACCTAATGTGTAGCCAGCTCCAACCCCTACCCTCCACTCAGTGCGCAGTGGGCTGAGGTATACACACCCATTTAACACAGTAAAACCATCCACCTTAGTCTGGAGCACATCTGGGGCTGCGTGAGGTAATCTAGCGGTACAGTAGAACTGCTGTTGCATTACTTGTTGAGCGTCTGAGTTACTATGATTTAGCATGGACTCATAATGAATCGTGAAGCGACTAATCTGTTATTGTTAAATTGCATTAAAGAGGCTGAGATGTGTGGTTGGAAACACAGTGTTGAAGCTGTGTGTGTGTGTGTGTGTGACTTTGTGTGACTGTGTGTGTGAGCGTGTGTGTGTGGTGGTTGTTTTGGTGAGGATGCAACATGTACTAGGAACCACAGTGTCTCTCTCCACTCAGTCAGAGAGAATCTGGGCGTTAGAGTAGTGTGCTGCTAACGCTCACACATCACATCACCTACAGTATATCACATCACCTACAGTACATCACATCACCTACAGCATATCACATCACATCACCTACAGCATATCACATCACCTACAGCATATCACATCACCTACAGTATATCACATCACCTACAGTATATCACATCACCTACAGTATATCACATCACCTACAGCATATCACATCACCTACAGTATATCACATCACATCACCTACAGCATATCACATCACCTACAGTATATCACATCACATCACCTACAGCATATCACATCACCTACAGTATATCATAGCACATCACCTACAGTATATCACATCACCTACAGTATATCACATCACATCACCTACAGTATATCACATCACATCACCTACAGCATATCACATCACCTACAGCATATCACATCACCTACAGCATATCACATCACCTACAGTATATCACATCACCTACAGTATATCACATCACCTGCAGTATATCACATCACCTACAGTATATCACATCACATCACCTACAGTATATCACATCACCTACAGTATATCACATCACATCACCTACAGTATATCACATCACATCACCTACAGCATATCACATCACGTACAGTATATCACATCACCTACAGTATATCTGTGGGTTGAGTAATATAACGTACCATATCATGATAGCGATAGGAACTGTCTCAGCCAACACCTCTATATTATCTAAAAATAAGAAAGTCTCAATCAATCCGCCAAGTATAAAAGTAAAACACATTAAATCTCTCTCAATTAATTATGATTTTGATTCAGCTTATTAGAGATGAAGAAAAGTTGACTGACCCTGACATTAACAGGAGGTGACCTCGTTTACTGTGTAATTGATTTCACCTGTGGTAAGTTGTGGGTGGGTGCCTAAAGTGCAAAAATAAACATTCAACCAGTTTTGAAAATATATTTTTTTTTTGCTCCATCGCACTCCATTGTAAAGTGCAAGTGTGCCAATATATTTGACCGCAACTGTATATACCATATTACAATGCAAAGGAGTTGACATTTTCATCAGGACTTATTATCCAATGCCAGTTCTCCTATTCTTTGCTATTTATATTTTTCTCTCCTTCTGTTGCCCTGTCTCTCTCTCCTCCTCTCCATCTTCATTTGCTCATCACTCTCTCTAAATTGGTGCCAGTCAGTTAGCTCTAGGGCTTTATAGATATTTAAAAATATATATGAGGAATCAATCTTAGACAAAACTGAGGGAAACCATCAAATGTCATTGAACAATAACAGTGAGCCACGTCAGCAGTGGCAGCCAGGCAGCGGCCTACCTTTGAGCCAAAGCCTGGGGGTGTTTGTCTTTGTGTTTCCTCAGCAGGGCCACCGCCAGCTGGCCTCTCTCCCCGCTGGCCAGGACCCCTGCCTGGTTGGCCTCTGCCTGGTTGGCCCCTGCCTGGTTGGCCTCTGCCTGGTTGGCCCCTGCCTGGTTGGCTCCTGCCTGGTCCTGGTCCTGGAGGGGGGCTGGGGGTTCTGCTGAACCTGCTTCATTGTTGATGTCTCTGACATCACATCCACAGACCTGGAGAGAGAGATATCAACAAACATTTAAGACCTCACTGGGGATATACAGTGCATTCAGAAAGTATTCAGACCCCTTGACTTTTTCCACATTTTGTTACGTTACGTTTTTTTCTTCTCATCAATCTACACACAATGCCCCATAATGACAAAGCAAAAATGTGTGCAAATTTATTACAACCCCCCCCGGAAATATCACATTTATATATGTATTCCGACCCTTTACTCAGTACTTTGTTGAAGCACATTTGGCAGCGATTACATCCTTGGGTCTTCTTGGGTATGACGCTGCAAGCTTGGCACACCTGTATTTGGGTAGTTTCTCCCATTATTCTCTGCAGATCCTCTCAAGCTCTGTCAGGTTGGATGGGGAGCATCGTTGCATAGCTATTTTTCAGGTCTCTCCAGAGATGTTTGATCAGGTTCAAGTCCGGGCTATGGCTGGGCCTCAAGGACATTCAGAGACTTGTCCCAAAGCCACCCCTGCGTTGTCTTGGCTGTGTACTTAGGATCATTGTCCTGTAGGTGAACCTTCACCCCAGTCTGAGGTTCTGAGCGCTCTGCAACAGGATTTCATCAAGGATCTCTCTGTACTTTGCTCCGTTCTTCTTTCACTCGATCCTGACTAGTCTCCCAGTCCCTGCCGCTAAAAAACATCCCCACAGCATGATGCTGCCTTCACCATGCTTCACCGTAGGGATGGTGCCAGATTTCCTCCAGATGTGACGCTTCACATTCAGGCCAAAGAGTTCAATCTTGGTTTCATCAGACCAGAGAATCTTGTTTGGCATGGTCTGAGAGTCCTTTAGTTGCCTTTTGGAAACTCCAAGTGGGCTGTCATGTGCCTTTTACTGAGGAGTGGCTTCAGTCTGGCCACTTTACCATAAAGACCTGATTGGTGGAGTGCTGCAGAGATGGTTGTCCTTCTGGAAGGTTCTCCCATCTCCACAGAGGAACTCTGAATGCTTCTCTACATGATGACCAGAGAATGACTTACAAAGTGTAAAATAAACTATATTAAATTGTTCATATTGTGAAATGATCTTGTCAGATCAGACTACATCAGAAATGCAGCTGGTGTTCTCTCATAACCTCTGTCTCTGACATTCCTCTGTTTCTCACAGGAGGATGTTGACCTAATAAAACCAAAAAAGTACAGATTCATAGAGCTTTATAATATAAAAGTACAAATATTTCCAAACTTTACCCTTGAAGAACACTGAAATGTGTGTGCCATAACTGGGTTAAGTCACAACCCCTTTTAATTGTGTTTTGCTGCAGGGCAGCACTGTGACCTGCCCATGGTCTGTCTGCCTGTCAGTTTCAAGTGTCATGAGTCGTATGTATGGGATATACATGGTATACACTGTCCAACCAAATACTTACTTGCAGGTTTCTTCTTGACAATGCAACAACCATAAGAAATAATAACATATTAGAATATGAACATAAAGTAAATGGTTCAGTAGAATATAATAAACATTTTAGCATAAGTATAATACAGGAAGACACAGTTTATTGTCCAATATTAACACATGTTTTGGGGAAGGGTGATTGGGGGGCAAGTGTTTAAATTGTGCAGTATTATCAATCATAATAAGAGTCTGGTAGCAGCAGTTGTGATGTGTTTGTAGCATGAATGTGTCTGTGGATGAGTGTGTGGATGAATGTATGTATGTATGTGTGGGTGTGTGGGTGTGTGTGGATGAGTGTATATCTGTGTGGATGTGTGTGTGAATGAATGCATATATGTTAAGGTGTTGCGAGTCAGTGCAGGTGGTCAGTCCAGTTCAAGTGTTCAGCAGTCTTATGGCTTGTAGATAGAAAGTGTCTCTGAGCCTGTTGGTATCAGACCTCACGCTCCGATACCGTTTGCCCGAAGGTAAGGGAGTGAACAGCTCGTGGCTAGGGTGTGTGGCGTATGTCTGTCTGTCTGTCTGAGGCCCAACTCTCGAATTCCACTGGTGTCTGCCTGCTCACCCGACGCCGGCCACCCCCACGGGCTCTGGGGGCCACCTCTGCACAGCTGTCCCCATCCTGCAGGTAGGTCAGGACCATCCCTGGGACCGCCTGTGGCAAAGGTCAAAAGGTAACATGGTGTCATCAGGATATGTCCACACAGCCACAACACAACAGAGGCCAGATAGAGAGACATGATAGTGAACTCACGACACTGCATAAAACATTACAAAATGCCAGGATCTGTTTTCCAAATATATAATGCAAAAATTGGACAATGTGGAATACAGGAATTTCTGCTTGCTATGCTTAGGAGCCTTTCCTCTGCTCTCTTTTGACTTGGATAATAAAGAACAAACCTTTGGAAAAACATTGCCATCTTTACCAGAGCTCCACTGTTGAAATGGACTTCCTTTGATCTTGTGCATTTGCAGGGCATGAAGACAGACAGAGTGAATGGTAAGGATATTAATAGTATTACTTTATCTACGTATGCAGGGAACACTAGATGGAAGCATAATGGGAAGCTTCTCTGAATGTTGAGTGTGTGGGCCTCTGTCTATGAGGAAGCCCCCTGGTTCTCCAGAAGGACTGTCATAGAGGACACAGCCAGGCAGAGCTGGGCAGGGCCCTACTCAGGATCTCCCCTGTCTAGCACAGCGAGAGGATGGGAGGGGGTAGAATGGGGTGGGGAGAGAGGGAGAGAGAGAGAGAGACAGAGAGGAAGACCCTTGTATGTGAATTAAAAGAGGCAGAAGATTAAACAAGATGTCACAAATGGGCTAAGTTATTATGCTTGACTAACTCTGGGACGACTTCACTCCAAGTACCACTCACGTCAGGCTACTGTCCGAGTCACTGAGCTCCTAAGCCAATGAGAATGGGATTTCACAGTTCAGAGCCATGAAGGGGGCATCATTCTCCATCTGGCCTTACTATTCCCTGGTACTTTACAGCAGCATAACCATAACCTCACGACCACTAAGAAACATCTCATCCCCAAACAGGGTCTCGTTTAAGTCGAAAGCAAGAGGCAAGAAGTGGACGCCATTGAAGCGCATTGTGTAATGAACCAACAGCCACATTTAACACAAGGACTCTTAAGTTGATTCATTAAAACAGTGCATATACATGTATATTAGCGTATCATGGCCTAGGGTGTGGATATTGAATCAGAAGGAATAGGCCTGTGATTCAGTGCAACATCCATCCGATCTGAATCACTCCCACTCTACCATTACTCCCATTGAGAGAGCAGGCTCTGGAGTATGTCAAGTCTGTGATGTCACTGCTTATTTGAAGATATTAAATAACTCCACTATCATCACGTTATGTAAAATGGTGTCATATACGCTGATGAAGAAGACACAGTAGTGGATCCCATTAACAGATCTCTTCTGAAGCCCTCCAGGCAAGGCAATGAAAGGGAATGGTTAGGGACGTTTTCATGCAGTCTTCTGCACGCAGCAACAAGACAAGGCTATTCAATGAACTGAGGGATATCCTGTCTGTGGTGCCTGTTCTATATCATTCACACACTTTCCTCAGACAGTTCACATGCAAACACTTCTTCTCACCATAGAGTAGTATTTTATTAACATCCCCATTAGCTGTGACCAATCAGCAGCCACTCTACCTGGGGTACAAACAGAGACAAAACATGAAATCAAACAAAACATTGTGCATTATACAAATGTATATTGCTCCATTATTACACTACAATATTACAATACTAAATTACATGACTAAGAATAGTGTGTGGGTGTGTGTTTTAGAGCGTGTGTGTGAGTGTGTGAGTGAGTGTCTCTTCACAGTCCGCGTTGGGCCATGAGGTGTTGTTTATCTGTTTTTAAATCAGATTTTACTGTTAGTATGAGTTACCTGAGAGTTCCATCTAGTCCTGGCTCTATTTAGTACTGTGCGTTTCCTAGCCTCTGTTCTGGACCTGGGGACTGTGAAGAGACCTCTGGTGGCATGTCTTGTAGGTATGTATGAGTGTCTGAGCAGCTGTACGTTAGCCGATAGATGACCCTGTTATTTGTTTTGTTGCCAGGGGTCTACTGGTTCGGAAGGTTCTTCTGGACAACCCATTACAAAGCACAGTAAAATATCTCTCTATGACAATGTAACATGCATGATTGGCATGTGACAGTCACATGGCCACATAAAAAGGAAGCGGAAGGGAGGTTAATGGCAAAACTGACATGTGCAGTCTGAGTGAAACTGATGTGACTGATATGATGCTATTTTTCAATCTTGCCTTGCCAAGTCAATACTTACTGTACAGTATCAACCAATTAGGGCACTGCTAACCTAACACAATTTCACATCCCATGTAGGAGGGGAGGAACTGTTCATCTGGGGCTCACTGAACAGTGAAATGTAGATAAATTAGGGTCGAGAAAGTGTGAAATCCAGATGAGCATGGGCCCAGAACGCTGCTGCCTGGGCCTCTGTGTCTGTTACACATGGATTTGAGCACAGCCTGGTGTGCAGGACAATAAGCACTACATCCAGTCCACTGAGTGGATCCAGGCCTGGTGAACTGGAACTCACCTAGACCGTACAGTACACAATAACAACAATCACAACAACAACAGAAGAGGAACTCTGACAGATGAGCTCCACTGGGTTCCACACGTGGAGGGTTAGTGATCCCTGGTCGACCCTTCTCTAACTCCCACAACCACCAAACTTTGCTGTTGACAGAAGTCACTTTTAAAGCCAAGAGCTAGTGTATGTGGGACAATGCTGTTGGTTGACATCACCAAAGAGCTTAAAAAAAAGGTATAGAAATGTTTAACTTCCTACAGGTTATTGAGGGATACCTTGGTTATGATCCATATACATTGAGTGCACCAAACAGGAGGAACACCTTCCTATTATTGAGTCCTCCCCTTAATCTACACTGATTGAAGTGGATTTAACAAGTGTCATCAATAAGGGATCATAGCTTTTACCTGGATTCACCTGGTCAGTCTATGTCATGGAAAGAGCAGGTGTCCTTAATGTTTTGTATACTCAGTGTATGTGCTGTTGGCCATCCCTTAGAGGCCTCTGGGCCCTGGTCCTGATCCTGGTCCGCTTTACAACTGTAGCAAAAGGAACCAGCACCACTTACTGAAACACATAGTCAGACATAGTTAGAGAGCACATTAAAGCCTATGGAATACCAGTGTGCAAAGTACACTAAACAAAAATAAACGCAACATGTAAAGTGTTGGAACCATGTTTCACGATCTGAAATTAAAGATCCCAGAAATGTTCCATACACACAAAAAGCTTATTTCTCAAAAATGTTGTGCACAAACGTGTTTACATCCCTGTTAGTGAGCATTTATCCCATGCCAAGATAATCCATCCACCTGGCAGGTGTGGCATATCAAGAAGCTGATTAACGTCTATGGGATCGGTGTCCCTAAACCAGGACAGTTGTTGCTCAATATGCGATAATGTGACTAGAATGACGTTGTAAACAACAGGCAACTTTCCGGGACATAAACATGTCTTATTTGGACAAAAGCTTAAATTCTTGTTAATCTAACTGCAGTATCCAATTTACAGTAGCTATTACAGCAAGAAAATACCTTGCAATTGTTTGAGGATAGTGCACAACAACAAAACACTTTTATCACAGCAACTGGCTTGATACCACTGAAGGTAAATAATGCCCTTGCATTCAGTAACCTTGCTCTGATTTGTCATCCTGAGGGTCCCAGAGATAAAATGTAGCACATGTATTTTATACATTTTTATATTCAAATGTAGGAACTGGGTTCTACAGTTTGACCCCAACTGCTCATTATACAAGTGCACCTTGTGTTGGGGCCACCATAAAATGTGCAGTTTTGACACACAACACAATGCCACAGATATCTCAAGTTTTTAGGGAGCGTGCAATTGGCATGCTGAATGCAAGAATGTCCACCAGAGCTGTTGCCAGATAATTTAATGTTCCTTTCTCTATCATAACCCACCTCTAACATCGTTTTAGATAATTTGGCAGTATGTCAAACTGGCCTCAAAACCGCAGACCATGTGTAACCACGCCAGCCCCTCCACATCCAGCTTCTTCACCTGCAGGATCGTCTGAGACCAGCCTCCCGGGGACAGCTGATGAAACTGTGGGTTTGCACAACTGAAGACTTTCTGCACAAACTGTCAGAAATGTTCTCAGGGAAGCTCATCTCTGTGCTCGTTGTCCTCACCAGGGTCTTGACCTGACTGCAGTTCGACTTCAGTGGGCAAATGCTCACCTTCGATGGCCGCTGGCATGCTGGAAAAGTGTGCTCTTTACGGATGAATACCGGTTTCAACTTTACCAGGCAGATGGCAAACAGCATGTATGGCGTTGTGTGGGCAAGCGGTTTGCTGATGTCAACATTGTGTATATGTCACGCCCTGACCGTAGAGATCCTTTTTATGTCTCTATTTTGGTTGGTCAGGGCGTGAGTTTGGGTGGGCATTCTATGTCTGGTGTTCTATGTTGTCCTTGTTTTGTATTTCTGTGTGTTTGGCCTGGTATGGTTCTCAATCAGAGGCAGCTGTCTATCGTTGTCTCTGATCGAGAATCAGACTTAGGTAGCATGTTCCCACCTGTGTTTGTGGGTGGTTGTTTTCTGTTTAGTGTATGTCTCCTTGCAGAACGTTTATTCGTTCATTGTGTTCGTTTATAGTTTTTGCTGTTTTGTTCTAGTATTCGTATTCATTAATTATTAATTATGAATACTTACCACGTTGCACCTTGGTCTTCTCCTTCTCCTCTATACGACGATCGTTACAGTATAGAATGCCCTAGGGTGGGGTTGGGGTTATGGTACGGGCAGGCATAAGCTACAGACAACGAATGTAATTGGCTTTTATTGATGAAAATTTGAATGCACAGAGATATCGTGACGAGATCCTGAGGCCTATTGTCATGCCATTCATCCGCCGTCATTACCTCCTGTTTCAGGATGATAATGCACCGCCCCATGTCACAAGGATCTGTACACAAATCCTGGAAGCTGAAAATGTCCCAGTTCTTACATGTCAACCATTGAGCATGTTTGGGATGCTATGGATTGTCATCAGCTTCATCAATAAGTGTATCGAAGATGTCGTCCCCACAGTGACCGTACGTACATATCCCAACCAGAAGCCATGGATTACAGGCAACATCCGCATCAAGCTAAAGGCTAGAGCTGCTGCTTCCAAGAAGCAGGACACTAATCCGGACGCTTATAAGAAATCCCGCCATGCCCTCAGCTAAATGCCTTTTACGCTCGCTTCAAGGCAAGCAACACTGAAGCATGCACGAGAGCATCAGCTGTTCTGGATGACTGTGTGATAACGCTCTCGGTAGCCGATGTGAGCAAGACCTTTAAACAGGTCAACATTCACAATGGATTACCAGGAGGTGTACTCAGAGCATTCGCGGACAAACTGGCAAGTGTCTTCACTGACATTTTCAACCTCTCCCTAACCGAGTCTGTAAAACCTACATGTTTCAAGCAGACCACCATAGTCCCTGTGCCCAAGGAAGCGAAGGTAACCTGCCTAAATGATTACCACCCCGTAGCACTCACGTTGGTAGCCATGAAGTGCTTTGAAAGGCAGGTCATGGCTCACATCAACAGCATCCTCCCGGATACCCTAGACCCACTCCAATTCGCATACTGCCCCAACAGATCCACAGATGATGCAATCTCAATCGCACTCCACACTGCCCTTTCCCATCTGGACAAAAGGAACACCTATGTGAGAATGCTGTTCATTGACTACAGCTCAGTGTTCAACACCATAGTGCACACAAAGCTCATCACTAAGCTAAGGACTCTGGTACTAAACAGAATCCTGGACTGAATCCTGGACTTGCTGACGGGCTGCCCCCAGGTGGTAAGGGTAGGCAACAATACGTCTGCCACACTGATCCTCAACAATGGGGCCCCTCAAGGGTGTGTACTTAGTCCCCTCTTGTACTCCCTGTTCACCAACGACTGCATGGCCGAACACGACTCCAACATCATCATTAAGTTTGATGACGACACAACAGTGGTAGGCCTGATCACCGACAACGATGAGACAGCCTATAGGGAGGAGGTCAGAGAACTGACAGTGTGGTGCCAGGACAACAACCTCTCCCTCAATGTGAGAAAGACGAAGGAGCTGACCGTGGACTACAGGAAAAGGTGGGCCGAACAGGCCCCAATTAACATCGACTGGGGCTGTAGTGGAGCGGGTCGAGAGTTTCAAGTTCCTTGGCGTCCACATCACCAATGAACTATCATGGTCCAAACACACCAAGACAGTCGTGAAGAGGGCCCGCTTTTTCCCCTCAGGAGACTGAAAAGATTTGACATGGGTTGAGAGCATCCTGACCGGTTGCATCACCGCCTGGTATGGCAACTGCTCAGCATCTGACCGTAAGGCGCTAGAGAGGGTAGTGCGTACGGCCCAGTACATCACTGGGTCCAAGCTTCCTGCCATCCAGGACCTATATAATAGGTGGTGTCAGAGGAAAGCCCATAAAATTGTCAGAGACTCCAGTCACCCAAGACTGTTTTCTCTGCAACCGCACGGCAAGCGGTATCGGAGTGCCAAGTCTAGGACCAAAAGGCTCCTTAACAGCTTCTACCCCAAAGCCATAAGACTGCTGAACAATTAATCAAATGGGCACCTTAATATTTACATTGACACCCCTCCCCCCCATTAGTTTTGTACAACGCTGATACTCGCTGTTTCTTATCTACACATAGTCACTTCAGCCCAACCAACATGTTCAAATTACCTCAACTAACCTGTACCCCTGCACGCTGACTTGATACCGGTACCCACTGTATATAGCCTCGTTATTGTTATGTTATTGTGTAACTTTTTATTTATACATTTTTTACTTTTTTGTTTATTTGGTAAATATTTTCTTAATTCTTCTTGAACTGCACTGTTGCTTAAGGGCTTGTAAGTAAATATATCACAGTAAGGTCTACACTGTTATACTCGGCGCATGTAACAAATAAAGTTTGATTTGATTTGATTGACATGTACAACAGCGTGTTCCAATTCAGCATAGCACAATATCCAGCAGCTTAGCACAACCATTGAACAGGAGTGGGACATTATTCCACAGGCCACAATCAACAGCCTGATCAACTTTATACGAAGGAGATGTGTTGCGCTGATGATGACTGTTTGTTTCTGATCCACGCCCCTAGTTTTAATTTTATTTTATCCATGACCCAACAGATGCATACAGTGCATTCGGGAAGTATTCAGACCCCTTAACTTTTTCACATTTTCTTACGTTACAGCCTTATTCCAAAATAGAATAAATCGTTTTTTCCCTCCGATCAATCTACACACAATAACCTAAAATGACAAAGCAAAAACAGATTTTTTGATTTTTTTTGCAAATGCGTTCAAAATAAAAAACTGAAATATCACATTACATAAGGATTCAGACCCTTTACTCAGTATTTTGTTGAAGCACCATTGGCTGTGATTACAGCCTTGAGTGTTCTTGGGTATGACGCTACAAGCTTGGCACACCTGTATTTGTGGAGTTTCTCCCTTTCCTTTCTGCAGATCCTCTCTAGCTCTGTCAGTTTGGATGGGGAGTGTTGCTGCACAGCTATTTTCAGGTTTCTCCAGAGATGTTCGATCGGGTTCAAGTCCGGGCTCTGGCTGGGCCACTCAAGGACATTCAGAGACATGGCTGTGTGCTTAAGGTCGTTGTCCTGTTGGAAGGTGAACCTTTGTCGTAGTCTGAGTCCTGAGCGCTCTGGAGCAGGTTGTCGTCAAGGAACTCTCTGTGCTTTGCTCCGTTTGTCTTTTCCTCGATCCTGACTAGTCTCCCAGTCCCTGCCTCTAAAAAACATCTCCACAGCAGGATGCTGCCACCACCATGCTTCACCGTAGGGATGGTGCCAGATTTCCTCCAGATGTGAAGCTTGCCATTCTGGCCAAAGAGTTCAATCTTGGTTTCATCAGACCAGAGAACCTTGTTTCTCATGGTCTGAGAGTCTTTAGGTTTCTTTTGGCAAACACCAAGCGGGCTGTCATGTGTATTTTTCCTGAGGAGTGACCATCTGGTTCTTGGTCAGCTCCCTGACCAAGGCCCTTCTCCCCCGATTGTTCAGTTTGGTCGGGTGTCCAGCTCTAGGAAGAGTCTTGGTGGTTCCAAACTTCTTCCATCTAAGAATGATTGAGGCCACTGTGGTCTTGGGGACCTTCAATGCTGCAGACATTTTTGTTACCCTTCCCCATATTTGTGCCTAGACACAATCCTGTCGCGGAGCTCTACGAACAATTCCTTCCACATCCTGGCTTTATTTTTGCTCTGACATGCACTGTCAACTGTGGGACCTTATAAAGACAGGTGTGTGCCTTTCCAAATCATGTCCAATCAATTGAATTTACCACAGGTGGACTCCAATCAAGTTGTAGAAACATTTAAAGGATGATCAATGGAAACAGGATGCACCTGGGCTCTATTTTGAGTCTCATAGCAAAGGGTCTGAAAACTTACGCAAATAAGGTATTTCAGTTTTTTATATTTAATATACATTTGCAAAAATTTCTACAAACCTGTTTTCGCTTTGTCATTATGGGGTATTGTGTGTATATTGCTGAGGATTTAAAAAAAAATAGAATACATTTTAGAATAAAGCTGTAACGTAACAAAATGTGGAAAAAGTCAAAGGGGTCTGAATACTTTCCAAATGCACTGTAGCTGTAGTCCCAGTCATGTGAAATCCATAGATTTAGGGCCTAATGAATTTACTTCAATATACTGATTTCCTTATATGAACTGTAACTAAGTAAAATCTTTGAAATTGTTGCATGTTGCGTTTATATTTTTGTTCTGATAATAATTACAGTGTAGTCTAGAGATAAACGTGGCCACATCCCCTTTAAGACATAGGACAGGTCTTCTTAACCGTACATGTTTTACATTAATTACATATGTTCAATCCCGGCTATGAGGTGTCATCTTCAGAAAGCTTAAGTGCAACAGGAGCATTCTATGTCCTGAACGTACAGGCAGCTTAAATACAGCATTCTGTTGACACAAACTGTAATTACAAGTAGCTCGTCAAAAGAAGGTGATGAAACCTAGACCTGTTTCTATTTAGATCTCTCCTTCCTGAGGAGTGTCAATGGGGAGACAGTTTAAACACCCTTCTCCTACAAGTTTCACAGCTCCTACATGTTGTGGAGAGACCTAAACATTGAGTGCTTTTGAGGAACTTTCCCTGATAACTTGTTCTGATAATCACACTTTTCTCTCTCTGAATTATAATCCTAATAGGAAGAGCGATCTGTTACCTTGAGCTAAAGAGGGCATCCCCATCCACCATGGCTTTAAGGCCCATGGTCTCAGATGTGGTGCATGGGCTACTGCTAAACAGAAATCCTTCCACAGCCTCCCATCTACACAAGAACACAACCACCAGAGAAAATAATACAAATACAATGACTGATTCAATTCAAGCAGTTTCAACAACAGTATTTTACCACTGTCTATATTGTTACAAGTTGATGTTGTTCAGCAGTACCAACAGAGTAACTCTATCCAATGACTTTGGAGCTACCCCTTCACTATCACAGCATGGACTCTATGGATGTTCTCTGTGTGGAGTACAAGGCGCTGTGATACCCCAGACTTCCAGTGTGTGTGTATGTGCACATGTGTGTGTGTTTATGTACTCTATGTGTGTGTGTGTGAGTGTGTGTCTGTCTGTGTGTGTGCACATGTGTGTGGTTATGTACTATATGTGTGTGTGTGTGTGTGTGTGTGTGTGTGTGTGTGTGTGTGTGTGTGTGTGTGTGTGTGTGTGTGTGTGTGTGTGTGTGTGTGTGTGTGTGTGTGTGTGTGTGTGTGTGTGTTAGTGTGTGTGTGTTTGTGTGTGTGTGTGTGTGTGTTTGTGTGTGTGTGTGTGTGTGTGTGTGTGTGTGTGTGTACACTATATGTGTGTGTACAAACAGGAGCAAACATAGTGTCCAGTAGCCTAGAGAGACACCAATCAGGGCCTCTGATCGTTCAGTCATGTTTATGAGCCCATTCTTTCACAGTGCACACCCTGACTGACTGCTAATGCCTGTTGGACTCTTATGGTCTCTTTTTTCAGCTTCTCTGGTGAACAATGAGTGAGGAAAGATGATTGTCACTTGACAATCTAAAGAACACTATATATACAAAGTATGTGGACTGTAATCAGTGGATTTGGCTATTTGAGCCACACTCGTTGCTGACAGCTGTATAAAATCCAGCACACAGCCATGCAATCTCCATAGAGATGGTTGCAAAACTCACTACCGAGTTCCAAACTGTCTCTGGAAGCAATGTGTAGTTGGAAGCTTCATGAAATTGGTTTCCATGGCCAAGCAGCAACACACAAGCCTAAGATCACCATTCGCAATGCCAAGCGTTGGCTGGAGTGGTGTAAAGCTCGCTGCCATTGGACTCTGGAGCAGTGGAAATACTTTCTCTGGAGTGATGAATCATGCTTCCCTCTGGCAGTCCGACAGACAAATCTGGGTTTAGAGGATGCTATGAGAATGCAACCTGCCCCAATGCATAGTGCTAACTGTAAAGTTTGGTGGAAGAGGAATAATGGTCTGGGGCTGTTTTTCATGGTTCGGGCTAGGCCGCTTAGTTCCAGTGAAGGGAAATCTTAACGCTATAGCATACAATGACATTCTAGACAATTCTGTGCTTCCAAATTTGTGGCAACAGTTTGGGGAAGGCCTTTTCCTGTTTCAGCATGACAATGCCCTCATGTACAAGGGGAGGTCCATACAAAAATGGTTTGTCGAGATCGATGTGGAAGAACTTGACTGGCCTGCACAGAGCCCTGACCTCAACCCCATCGAACATCATTGGGATGAATTGGAACGCAGACTGCGAGCCAAGCCTAATCCCCCAGCATCAGTGCCCGACCTCACTAATGCTCTTGTGGCTGAATGGAAGTAAGTGTCACGCCCTGGCCTTAGTATTCTTTGTTTTCTTTATTATTTTAGTTAGGTCAGGGTGTGACATGGGGAATGTTTGTGTTTTTGTCTAGTCTTGGGTGGTTATATGGTAAAGGGGGTGTTGGGTTTAGTGTATGGGGTTGTGTTTAGTGAATGTGTCTAGGTATGTCTATGGTTGCCTGAGTGGTTCTCAATCAGAGACAGCTGTCTTTCATTTGTCTCTGATTGGGAGCCATATTTAAGGCAGCCATAGGCATTATGCGTTTGTGGGTAATTGTCTATGTCATTGTGTAGTGGTCAGTGTCAGCACTATTTGTTTATATAGCTTCACGGTCGTCAGTTTGTTGTTTTGTTTCGTTCGTTGTCCGTCTCTCTATTAAAAGAGAATGTATTTTTCACACGCTGCGTTTTGGTCCCCTCTTCCAAGTCAAGACGATCGTGACAGTAAGTCCCCTCAGCAATGTTCCAATATCTACTGGAAAACCTTTCCAGAAGAGTGGAGGCTGTTATAGCAGCAAAGGGGGGACCAACTCCATATTAATGCCTGTGATTTTGGAATGAGATGTTTGACGAGCATGTGTCCACATACTTTTGGTAATTTAGTGTATCTTACTCCCTGCCTCACACCTACAGCGCCTTGCAAAAGCATTCACCCTCTTCGTGTTTTTCCTACTTTGTTGCATTACAACCTGTAGTTTAACTTCTTATGGCTGGGGGCAGTATTGAGTAGCTTGGATGAATAAGGTGCCCAGAGTAAACTGCCTGCTACTCAGGCCCAGTTGCTAATATATGCATATTATTAGTAGATTTGGATAGAAAGTTTCTAAAACTGTTTGAATGATGTCTGAGTATAAGAGAACTCATATGGCAGGCAAAAACCTGAGAAAAAATCCAACCAGGAAGTTTGAAATCTGAGGTTTGTAGTTTTTCAAGTCATTGCCTATCAAATGTACAGTGTCTATGGGATCATATTGCTCGTCCTAAGGCTTCCACTAGATGTCAACAGTCTTTAGAACCTTGTTTGATGCTTCTACTGTGAAGTGGGTGCGAATGAGAGCTGATTGAGTCACAGGTCTGCCAGAGTGGCATGAGCTGATCACAGCCCTCACCTGGGAGCGACCTGCGTTCCATTGCAATTCTAAAGACAAAGGAATTCTCCGGTTGGAACATTATTGAAGATTTATGTTAAAAACATCCTAAAGATGTATTCTATACATCATTTGACATGTTTCTACAAACTGTAATATAACTTTTTGAACTTTTCGTCTGAACTTTCGCCTGAACTTGCCCGCATGTCGTGAGTTTGGATTTGTGAACTCAACACGCAAAAAAAAAAAGGTATTTGGACATAAATGATGGACTTTAGCGAACAAAACAAACATTTATTGTGGAACTGGGATTCCTGGGAGTGCATTCTCATGAAGATCATCAAAGCTAAGTGAATATTTATAATGCTATTTCTGACTTCCGTTAACTCCACAAGCTTGGTTTTGTGTCCAAGCGCTGTACTCAGATTATTGCATGGTGTGCTTTTTCGGTAAAGCTTTATTGAAATCTGACACAGCGGTTGCATTAAGGAGAAGTTTATCTAAAGTTCCATGCATAACACTTGTATTTTCATCAACATTTATGATGAGTATTTCTATATATTGATGTGGCTCTCTGCAAAATCACCGGATGTTTTGGAAGCAAAACATTACTGAACGTAACGCGCCAATGTACACTGAGATTTTTGGATATAAATATGAACTTTATCGAACAAAACATACATCTAACATGAAGTCCTATGAGTGTCATCTGATGAAGATCATCAAAGGTTAGTGATTAATTTTATCTATATTTCTGTTTTTTGTGAGTCCTCTCTTTGGCTGGAAAAATGGCTGTGTTTTTCTGTGACTAGGTACTGACCTAACATAATCGTTTGGTGTGCTTTCGTCGTAAAGCCTATTTGCAATCGGACACTGTGGCTGGATTTACAACAAGTGTATCTTTAAAATGGTGTAAAATACATTTATGTTTGAGGAATTTTAATTATGGGATTTCTGTTGTTTTGAATTTGTGCGTTTAGTTCCAAAATCCAAATCGATGACGCGCAGGTCAGACAAAGTCAAAAAATTCCATTACAGTTCGTAGAAACATGTCAAACGATGTGTAGAATCAATCTTTAGGATGTTTTTTTTACATAGATCTTCGATAATGTTTCAACCAGAGAATTCCTTTGTCTGTAGAAATGCGATGGAACGCAGCTAACTCTCACGGGGGAGCGCCTGAATGAGCTCGTGGCACTCTGCCAGACCCGTGACTCAATCAGCTCTCATTCCCTCAGCCTTCACAGTATAAGCATCAAACAAGGTTCTAAAGACTGTTGACATCCAGTGGAAGCCTTAGGAAGTGTAATATGACCCCATAGACACTGTATATTGGATAGGCAAACCTACAAACCTCAGATTTCCCACTTCATGGTTGGATTTTTTCTCAGATTTTTGCCTGCCATCACAGACATCATTCAAACAGTTTTAGAAACTTCAGAGTGTTTTCTATCCAAATCTACTAATAATATGCATATCCTAGGATCTGGGCCTGAGTAGCAGGTAGTTTACTCTGGGCACGCTTTTCATCCGGAAGTGAAAATACTGTCCCCTACCCCAAAGAAGTTAACCTGTTTGGGCTGCAGGGGCAGTATTGAGTAGCCAGATAAAAGGTGCCCATTTCAAATGGCCTCGTACTCAATTCTTGCTCGTACAATATGCATATTATTATTACTATTGGATAGAAAACACTCTAGTTTCTAAAACCGTTTGAATTATATCTGTGAGTAAAACAGAACTCATTTGGCACAAACTTCCTGACCAGGAAGTGGAAAGTCTGAAAACTATGATCTGTTCTAGGTCCTGCCTATAAATGGGCATGATACGTATTAGTATACATGCACGTCATACACCTTTCCCTAGATGTCAAGAGGCAGTGAGAGAAGAAATGGAGTGTTTATCTTGGTCTGAAGTGGAATAAATCCTCTTGGAATGACGTGTCACCCATTTCCTGTTTTCAGGAAGGCGCGAGAAGGAACCGGGGATTGCCTTCTGAAAAGTTGTCGTTATAGGCGACTACTATCTCCGGCTTTGATTTTATTTGATACATGTGACAATATCATCGTAAAGTATGTTTTTTCAATATAGTTTAATCAGATTATTGAAATTTTTTCGGGAGTTTTGCCGTGTTCCGTTCTCTTCCGTTTGTTGACATGGAGAGATTCGCGCCACTTGGCAAGTGTGCTTGCTAAATCGAGAGGGAAAAAAGCCGTTCTAAATCCAAACAACGATTGTTCCCGACAAAGGACCCCTTGTACAACATTCTGATGAAAGACCAGCAAAAGTAGAACCCATTTTATGATGCTATTTCATATATCTGTCGAACATGTTGTGCTAGTCGTTTGCGCCTAGCTTTTGGGTACTCTCTCGCTATACCGACGCTGGATGTCGTAATGAAGTTGTTTTTAGAATTGTAACACGGCGATTGCATTGAGAACTAGTGTATCTATCATTTCCTATACAACATGTATTTTTTAGTTATGTTTATGAATAGCTATTCGGTCAGAATATGTGTGTCAGAAAACGTGTCAGAAAAATATCGTTGCTGTTTAGACGTTGTGGAAAAAGTAGCTAAGTTAGCACAATGTGTAACCACTGATTTCAGCTCTAAATATGCACATTTTCGAACAAAACATAAGTGTATGTATAACCTGATGTTATAGGACTGTCATCTGATGAAGAATATCAAGGTTAGTCAAAAATTATATATCTTTTGCTTGTTTGTTACGATCGCTAACCTTTTGCTACTGGGAAATGGCATGTCTTTCTGGCTACTGTGGTAAGCTAATATAACGCTATATTTTGTTTTCGCTGTAAAACACTTAATAAATCGGAAATATTGGCTGGAATCACAAGATACCTGTCTTTCATTTGCTGTACACTATGTATTTTTCAGAAATGTTTTATGATGAGTAATTAGTTATTTGACGTTGGTGTCTGTAATTATTATGGCTGCTTTCGGTGCAATTTCTGATTGTAGCTGCAATGTAAACTATGATTTATACCTGAAATATGCACATTTTTCGAACAAAACATAGATTTATTGAATAACATGTTATAAGACTGTCATCTGATGAAGTTGTTTGTTGGTTAGTTTGGTTGGTTGGTTGTTGGTTAGTTAGGTTGGCTTTGTGCATGCTACCTGTGCTGTGAAAAATGTCTGTGCTTTTTTGTATTTGGTGGTGAGCTAACATAAATATACGTGGTGTTTTCGCTGTAAAGCATTTTAAAAATCGGACATGTTGGCTGGATTCACAAGATGTGTACATTTCATTTGCTGTATTGGACTTGTTAATGTGTGAAAGTTAAATATTAAAAAAACATATATATTTTGAATTTCGCGCCCTGCACTTGAGCTGGCTGTTGTCATAAGTGTACCGACGTCGGGCTTGCAGCCAGAAGAAGTTAATGTGTGAAAGTTAAATTTTTCTAAAACATATATTTTGAATTTCGCGCCCTGCACTTGAAGTGGCTGTTGTCATATTGTGGCCGGCCTCGGGCTTGCAGCCAGAAGAAGTTAACTGACTTGCCTAGTTAAATGAATGAAATATACAAACTTACGAATTCCTCTAATGTTAACACAATATTTGGTGTTATGAATTCATGGAGATCTGACAGGCTGCAAACTGGTTTCATGTCCACAAACAACATATCTGTAACGGCTGTTGGAAGGAGAGGACCAAGGTGCAGTGTGGTACATGTCCATATTTATGAAATGAACACTGAAATAACAAAAATAACAAAGCTAACGACCGAAACAGTTCTGGCTGGTGCAGACACACAACAGAAAACAACTACCCACAAAACACAGGTGGGATGAGGTTACCTAAGTATGGTTCTCAATCAGAGACAACGATAGACAGCTGCCTCTGATTGAGAACCACACTCGGCCAAACACATAGAAATATAAAACATAGAACAAAAACATAGAATGCCCACCCCAACTCATGCCCTGACCAAACCAGAATAGAGACATAACAAATGAACTAAGGTCAGGGCGTGGCAGTATCAGAGTTACATACTGCTACACACAGTCCCACATCTCTACCAGTAGCACCCCTTGCTATCACTAATCCTCTTCTGCAGATAGCCTAGTGGTTAAAAGTGTTGGATCATTAACTGAAAGGTTGCTAGTGGGAATCCCTGAGCCATCTAGATGAATAATCTGTCAATGTGACCTTGAGCAAGGCGTTTAACCCTAATTGCTCTGGATAAGAGTGTTAGCATAATGTGGAATCAGTCTGTAAGAGAGGAATAACATACCATAGTTGGTGGGGTGTGTACTTTACTTTTTGAATCCTGTAGGTCAGGACCTGTCACGTCTGCTCCCGCTCTTCCCTCCCCTGGCGCTTGAGGGCGCCAGCCTGCCCTGCATCACTCACTCCTGCCATCAATTACGCACACCTGCCTTCCCTCGTCACGCACTTCAGCAATATTGGACTCACCTGGACTCACTTATCATCTGTTTATTACCTCCCCTATATTTGTCAGTTTCCCTGCTCTGTTCCCTGCTCATGCATTGCTTGTATTTGTTTGTGTTACCTGTTTGCTGACGCTGTTCCTGTCTCGTTCCATGTCAGTTATTTATTAAATGTGTTACTCCCCGTACCTGCTCCGTCTCTCCAGCGTCATTCCATGGGACAGAATGCAGAAGCCATCACACAAAGCATCGGGGACTACTGGCTTTCCGGTTGGTATGGTGGCATTGGCTCTGGGTCGCCACCGATGGCACCGGAGGTGCCTAGCCAGCTCGTCGGGCTTCCATGCCCTAGCTGACTGGAGCGGTTTCCTTGCCCCGGTTGGCTCGGATGGCGCCCATCCTACGTCGGGCCTCAGCCAGATCATCAGTTCTTGTTTGCCCAGCCGGTCCATGAGATTTTTTTGTTTGTTTTTTGTTTTGTTGGTGACATCAGGGTGGATTCCGCCGCCAATGGAACTGGGGGTGCCTAAGCCAGGCGTCGGGGTGCCACGCCCTGGCTGGCTGGAGAGGTTTCCTTGCCTCGGTTGGTTCGGCGGCTTCCCATCCCACATCACACTCCATCGGATCTTCGGGCTCCCTCTCTGCAGCGGGATCGACAGGCATCTTGCCTCAAGCCGCATTGTTGAGCTTCCATGCCTCAGCTGGCTCGCCAGGCTCTCACGTTCCTGCCGGGTTTGTTGGGCTTCCACGCCTCAACCGGCTTGCCCAGCGCCCATGTCTCGGCCGGTTCGCCCAGGTGGTACGCCAGGTGGCGCCCCTAGAGGAGGGGGTACTGTCACGTCTGCTCCCGCTCTTCCCCCCCATGGCGCTTGATGGCGCAGGCTGCCCTGCATCACGCACTCCTATCATCCATTACGCACACCTGCCTTCACTCATCACACGCATCAGCAATATTGGACTCACTCATCACCTGTTATTACCTCCCCTATATTTGTCAGTTCCCCGCTCTGTTCCCCGCTTCTGCATTGATTGTTTTTTGTTTGTGTTACCTGTTTGCTGAAGCTGTTCCTGTCTCATTCCATGTCCGCTATTTATGAAATGTTTTACTCACCGTACCTGCTACGTCTCTCCAGCGTCATTCCATGTGACACGACCCCTCCGTTGTCATGACGTGTCCTGGGGGGAGGATCATGCCCCCTCTCTCTCTCCACAGTTTTATGACTTAACGACAGGTCCTAAATTTCTGAAAGGGACCCTCTCCCCCTTTGGACATGTAGTATTGAGAGAGAACAAAGGACTTCACTTGGCCAAACTCTTAAATTCCCAAAATGGGAGAATTAAACAATATTTATATTTTTGAGAATGTGGGAATGGTCCGTGGACACTTAAAGTGTACATTTCCCAGCTGTCAGGTTTACATCTAAATATTGTACAACGTATGTGATCAAACATTAAACTACGTGTGAAAAGATGTAATGTGATGTTAACCCTCTAAATGAGAAAATCTGGGTTGTCACATAAAGTTTACCAAGTCAGTAACCACGCCCACGAGAGCATAGACATTACGTCGCTGTCATGGACCGCCCTTTTGTACTGAAATGTATAAAACCCACTCCTGAAGAAATTCACACCAGACCAAAACATTCCGGGTGACGCTGGTGTGTGAAGTGGTTTAAACTACAACGATGCCAATGAGACCCACGGTAAGCCGAACGTCTCGAATGGTTAAGACAACGCAAACCACGGTGTAAACTAAGGTTGCAAATGGTTCAACTCTGAGACTATCGATCACTCCAAAATAAGAGCAAATCTTAGACGTATAATTACTTGTCTGCAGAAATGACGTAAATCTAGAACACGAATATCGACAACCGCTGAAGCATCTATTCTATGAGAACATTTCCGAATGGTTCTCTGAAGTATCCATTTCTAACCACCTACAACCATGACAGACTGTGACTTCTGGGGAACAAAGCCAATTTCTGTGAGTGTAGTTATCAGCTGTGAGTTTCCAACTCTTGAGTGGTCCACACCCCCTTCCCTTTGTCTCCAAGCCATCATATCGGCTTAGCTCACTAGGGACTTTTCTATCATTGTTAGTAACCAATATCTACTGTTTGTTTGTTTGATGTATTTCTGTGATTATTTTGTTAGTTAGTAAATAAATAATTAAACCAATTTGTATATTGTTGATTCATTATGGAAACTAGGGTTCATGCAGATAACCAATAATTTTACGACGTTTGGAATGAGACTAATGAGGTAATAGAAGGCTCATCTTCCAACAGGACAACGACCCTAAGCACACAGCCAAGACAACGCAAGAGTCGCTTTGGGACAGGTCTCTAAATGCCGTTGAGTGGCCCAGCCAGAACCCGAAATTGAACCCAATTGAACATCTCTGGAGAGAGCTGAAAATAATTGTGCAGTGATTCTCCCCATGCAACCTGACAGAACTAGAGAGGATCTGAAAAGAAGAATGGGAGAGACTCCCCAAATACAGGTGTGCCAAGCTTGTAGCACCATACCCAAGAAGACTCAAGGCTGTAATCGCTGCCAATGGTGCGTCGACAAAGTACTGAGTAAAGGGTCTGAATCCTTATGTAAATGTGATATTTCCGTTTATTTATTTTTTTCCGAATGCACTGTATATGCTCTCTTGGGTAAATAAATGTACCTTGCTCCAATAGGCTAATATTTTTGAGTATGAACATGTATTACTGTACTTTATTATACTTTATTATATGGACTGGAATTAAGCACATCATTCAAACCATGAAATACACCTTTCATAATGTTTCCCCTAATTATTAGCCTACCTCCTATTTCTGTCTCTATTGTTGCTTCATTCCTTTCTCGCTTTTAACAGTTAAATGAAATAAGTGTTGTTGCCCTTATCTTCATCATTCATTCTGATGACATCCTTGAATAATATTGGACTAGAATAATTTCACTTCTCTTCAGGAGTATTGAATGGTTCTGGGTCTGAATAGATAACTGCTACAGCCTACCGCCATCGTGCGTTTGCTCTTCTTTCAAACTACCACTGACTTCTATTGGCTGCCCTATTTAACATTCAGCAAAAAATAGCTTGTGTCCCTCTTCAAATAGTCTATTGGTATAAGAAATGCTAAAAAATATAATGTCCAACAAGCTATTCTAGTCTATCTTTTCCTGTATGCGATTCCAAGAGCTAAGGAGCGTTTTTTAAGGAGAGGACAGCAAAGCACAGGTGCTTGCATATTGCGCAAGAGACAGCGGCTATATGCATAACCCATCATTAATTAGCTAAATACAAGGCTAATACTACATTGAATGTATTACCTGAAAGAGGTAGGCTAGGACATCTATATATAGGGTTATATGTCAATCTCGAACAGGGTAATCTATTTTTGCAATTTGAATAAAGTTGATGGAGAGCAGTGGAAGATGGTGGGAGGAGCTATGGGCTTATTGTAATGCAGTGGAAGATGGTGGGAGGACGGGCTCATTGTAATGGCTGGACTGAAATAAATGGAACAGTGTCAGACATGTGGTTTCTATATGTTTGATGTGTTTGATACAGTTCCATTTATTCTATTCCAGCCATTACAATGAGCCTATTGCTCCTCCCACCAGCCTCCACTGATGGAGAGAGAGAAAAGTGCTCTAGACTGCAAAGTGCTCGCGCGTGCACTAATTTAACGATATTTGAGTGATAGGCTATTTTAAAACTCTTCAGCTGCAATAAAAATATATATAATCTTTTCAATTAAAAAACAAAGTGACCCCCAAAAGCCAGATGGAGAAGGGTAGATTAGACGTGCATTCGGTCTTTATATTACTGTAGCATAGACTATGTTGCAGCAAATGTAGGCCTATTGTCACAACTTCCGCCGAAGTCGGTCCCTCTCCTTGTTTTGCGGCGTTCGGCGGGCGACGTCACCTGCCTTCTTGCCATCGCGATCCACTTTTCATTTTCCATTTGTTTTGTCTTTGTCTTACACACCTGGTTTCAATCCCCAAATTACTTGTTCATTATTTAACCCTCTGTTCCCCCATTTTTGTTTGTGAGAAATTGTTTATTGTATTGCGGTCCGTATTTGTGGCCTTGTATTTATACAACGGGTATTGTGATATATTTGAGTAAAATTGCTTTCATTACTCATATGCGAATGTAGTCAGCAGGAGCAGACGCCCTCCCTGTGGCGGTAGAGGAGCGCGTCCAGCAGCACGCGACCATGTTGCAACGTCTGGGCACCGCCATGGATCGCGTGCTGCAGACGATGGATCGTTGGGAGAGAGGAGGAGGTCGTCCAACGCCTCCACCAGCCCCACTACAGCAGGCCCCACTGTCCCCCCCTCCTTCACCTGGTCCCAGCGGGATTAGGCTCGCGCTCCCGAGGGAGTATGATGGGACGGCTGCCGGATGCCAGGGGTTCCTACTCCAGCTGAAGCTCTACCTAGCGACCGGCCACCCGGCTCCTTCAGGACGTGAGAGCGTGTCCGCCCTCGTCTCCTGCCTCTCAGTCAAAACCCTGGAATGGGCCAACACTGTATGGAGTGAAGGAGACGCAGAGTTCACCATTACACAGAGTTGGACCATTATGCAGAGTTCACCCGTCGCTTTCAGGCAGTTTTCGACCACCCGCCTGAGGGTCGGGTAGCGGATGAACGTCTGTTCCACCTGAGGCAGGGGACAAGGAGCGCGCAGGATTTTGCTTTGGACTTCCGGACCCTGGCCGCCAGCGCGGGATGGAACGACAGGGCCCTGATCGATTACTACCAGTGCAGTCTGCGCGAGGACGTTCATCGGGAGTTGGCCTGCCGAGACACCACCCTCACGTTGGACCAGCTGGTGGATCTTTCCATCCGGCTGGACAACCTTCTGGCTGCCCGCGGACGTCCGGATCGGGGCCTGTCAGTTCCATCCCCCAGCACCTCCGCTCCGAGCTGGGAGCTGGGAGGAGCTGCACTTAGGGCGACTGGAGGAGGGGCCATTCCCTGCACCATCTGTGGCCGCAGAGGGCACACTATGGGTCGGTGCTGGGAGGGTTCCTCAGGGAGTCGAGGCAGCAGGCAGGGCACTATCGTGTCACCCCAGGTGAGTTGGCACCAGGCTCATCGAGAGCCCCCTGTTACTCACATGTATGTGTTTCTTACATTTCTTGAGTTTCCCCCCTCATTCCCAGCATAAGGCGCTCGTAGATTCAGGCTCAGCTGGGAATTTTATTGACTGTTCATTTGCTCATAGTTTAGGGATCCCCCTGGTTCCTGTGGATATGCCCTTCCCTGTGCACGCCCTAGATAGTCGACCATTGGGGTCATGGCTGATTAGGGAGGTCACCGCTCCACTAAGCATGGTTACGCAGGAGGGTTACAAGAGAATCAGTCTCTTCCTTATTGATTCTCCTGCATTTCCCATGGTGCTGGGCCTACCCTGGTTGGCCTGTCATGACCCCACTATTTTGTGGCAACAGAGGGCTCTCAAGGGGTGGTCACGAGAGTGCTCAGGGAGGTGTGTAGGAGTTTCCATTGGTGTCCCGAGCATGTGTCCCTTGTGCGCAGGGTGCTTGGTCGACTGTTGGAGCATGAACGGTACGTCAAGGTTGAGAAATGTTTGTTCTTCCAACAGTCCGTCTCCTTCCTAGGGTAACGCATTTACACTTCAGGGGTGGAGATGGAGAGTGACCGCATTTCAGCCGTGAGTAATTGGCCGACTCCCACCACGGTAAAGGAAGTGCAGCGGTTTCTAGGGTTTGCCAACTACTACTGGAGGTTTCTCCGGGGTTTTGGTCAGGTAGCGGCTCCCATTACCTCACTGCTGAAGGGGGGACCGGTGCGACTGCAGTGGTCGGCTGAGGCGGACAGGGATTTTGGTCACCTGAAGGCTCTGTTTACCTCGGCTCCCATGCTGGCACATCCGGATCCCTCTTTTCATAGTGGAGGTGGACACGTCCGAGGCTGGGATAGGAGCCGTGCTTTCTCAGCGCTCCGTCACGAAACCATGATGTGGGGGACCGGGAGCTGTTGGCTGTTGTCAAGGCTCTGAATGCGAGGAGACATTGGCTTGAGAGGGTTAAACACCCTTTCCACATCTGGACTGACCACAGCAATCTGAAGTACATCCGGGCGGCAAGGAGACTGAACCCTCGCCAGTCAAGGTGGGCCATGTTCTTTACGCGTTTTGTTTTCACTCTGTCCTACAGACCCGGTTCCCAGAACGTTAAGGCAGATGCACTGTCCCGGATGTATGACACAGAGGAGCGGTCCATGGATCACACTCCCATACTTCCGGCCTCTTGCCTGGTGGTTCCGGTGGTGTGGGAGCTGGACGCGGACATCGAGCGGGTGTTACGCACAGAGCCCACTCCCCCCCAGTGTCCAGCTGGGCGCCTGTACGTTCCGTCTGCTGTCCTCGACCGTTTGATCTATTGGGCTCACACGTCACCCTCCTCTGGTCATCCTGGCATCGGTCGGACGGTGCGTTGCCTTAGTGGGAAGTACTCGTGGTCCACCTTGGCCAAGGACAGGAGGGTTTATGTTTCCTCCCGCTCGATGTGCACACAGTGCAAGGCTCCCAGGCACCTGCCCAGAGGGAAGTTACAACCCCTACCCATTCCACAACGGCCATGGTGGACCTGTCGGTGGACTTCTTGACGGATCTTCCTCCCTCACAGGGCAACACCACAATCCTGGCCATTGTGGATCGGTTTTCTAAGTCCTGCCATCTCCTCCCTTTGCCCGGTCTCCCTACGGCCCTACAGACTGCGGAGGCCCTGTTCACTCACGTCTTCCGGCACTACGGGGTGCCTGAGGACATAGTCTCTGATCGGGAACGTCTGGGGATCTCAGGTTTTCACCCTGAGTATTGGGCAGGTGGAGAGAGTAAACCAGGATGTGGGTAGGTTTCTGTGGTCATATTGCTAGGACCGGCCGGGGGAGTGGGCGGCGTTCATCCCCTGGGCAGAGATGGCCCAAAACTCACTCCGCCACTCCTCCACTAACCTCTCTCCCTTCCAGTGCGTACTGGTGTATCAGCCGGTTCTGGTACCTTGGAATCAGAGCCAGATCGAAGTTCCTGCAGTGGATAAATGGTTTAAGCGCTCGGAGGAGACCTGGGACGCCGCCCATGTGCACCTGCAACGGGCTGTGAGGCGGCAGAAGGCGAGCGCCAACCGCCACCGCAGTGAGGCCCCGGTGTTTGCACGGGGGACCGGGTCTGGCTCTCGACCTGAAACCTGCCCCTCCGCCTGCCCTGCCGGAAGCTAGGTTCGCGGTTTGTGGGGCCATTCAAAGTCCTGAGGAGACTGAACGAGGTATGCTACAGGTTACAGCTTCCCCCAGATTACCGTATTAATCCCTCGTTCCATGTGTCTCTCCTCAGGCCGGTGGTGGCTGGTCCACCCCAGGAGTCTGAGGTGCGGGAGGTTCCTCCGCCCCCTCTGGACATCGAGGGGGCCCCGGCGTATGCTGTTCGAGCCATCCTGGACTCGAGGATTTCGGGCGAGGGGCCTTCAGTACCTCGTGGAGTGAGAGGGGTACGGTCCGGAGGAGAGATGCTGGGTGCCAGAGGAGGACGTCGTGGACCGTTCGTTGCTGCGGGAGTTCCACTGCCTCCATCCGGATTGCCCTGCTCCTCGTCCTCCGGGTCGTCCCCGAGGTCGGTGTCGGTGCGCTGCTGTAGCCGTGCGTCAAGGGGGGGGTTATTGTCACGACTTCCGCCGAAGTCGGACTTGTTCGGGCGGCGTTCGGCGGGCGACGTCACCGGCCTTCTAGCCATCGCCGATCCACTTTTCATTTTCCATTTGTTTTGTCTTTGTCTTACACACCTGGTTTCAATCCCCCAATTACTTGTTCATTATTTAACCCTCATTTCCCCCATGTTTGTTTGTGAGTAATTGTTTATTGTATTGCGATCCGTATTTGTGGACTTGTGTATTGTGATATATTTGAGTAAAATTGCTTTCATTACTCATATCTGCTGTCCTGCGCCTGACTCATCTCACCAGCTACACACAGACGCTTTACACCTATCTGTCACAAGAAAATAAGTTTCCATGATGATGCATTGTGCATTGTGAATTGCACTTCATACTAAGATGGGCTGTCTATCCACACGCTGAGCGTTGATGCAAAGGCCATAAAGAAGCCAGATTTAGACATTGCATATAATTTAACAGTTCCATTTAAACGCCATGCTGTTCATGTAAAGAATTTATTATAATTTCTCACAGTTCATTATGCCAGGGAAAAGCTAATGTTTACCGGTAAATCCCGGTAAATCCTGCCAGTCAAGCCTAGTGTCTATCCCAAAAAAGGGATTAAATATGTGTTTAAAAAAACACACATATTTCCTGAGCTTTCTTATATCTCCTAGATTTAGGACAGACACTTCAACACCTTGTTCCTTATGATTTATTTTTTGACTGTCCTTTTTGCCTTTTATGAATGTGTTATTCAATGCATTTCTCTGGGCTATAGTAGTAAAGGCCAATATCCATATTTTATCAAATCATTATGAAAACATTTTTTTTAACCTAAAGGGGTCCTAAAATTCGAAATCAAATAGCTAAATGATCCATAGTATGACCATCTTAAAACAATTCCATATGTCAGTTTAGTACTCCCCTCTCCCCCAACGTCAGACTCTAATAAATTAAGAAATCTGTTCCAACTATTGCCACGCCTAATAGAGAGACACGTGAATGTATACAAATGTAAGCAAGGTTTAAAATGATTATGTTTTAGCCAAACATTAGATCTAATTTGGGCTTTTGCGGTCAGTTTAAAGTCTACAAATGATTTGTAATTATGTTCCACCTCCCAGACCATCTGCTCAAGAAAAGATTGGCCCACGGCTGAGTCTAGTTGATGATTCCTGCTGTAGGTAGTGCTGTGTCTGGTTCCAGTGGTGCTCTGAACACAGCATGATGATAAAACCTGTCCCCTGCCACTCCCACCAGAGCCCTCTCCAACACCATGGACAGTACAGCACTGTGAGGAGACCTGCAGGACAGAGACACATTGCATTAGACAAGAGGGACTCACTGACAGGTGCAGTGGTAGTGTGTCGACCCTGCTGGAGAATAGACAAGATCATGCTTCAACATCAACACAGTAGTTACTCACTTGATTGTTATAATACTCCAACAATGCTGCAGGGGCTGTGTTTTCTAAATAGGTTGAGGAATGTATTGAGCCTAATTTGACAGTCTTATTTCGTATAGATTCAAATCAGATTTTAAAGAAGAGCACAAAATAGATCTAAACAGAAAATGTCCTGAAGCAACACAGAAATCTCTTTGCATATAGCTTGTCTGTCCCAGTGTTTAACACATTTACCACAGATCCAATGAAACTGAGTTAAAACATTATCTCTTAGTGTAGGAAACGAATTAGTTAAACCCTTCGACATCAGCACTACGCATAAAACCTTATGTGATTAGCACCATATTGGATGAATGAACTGGATAGAGAGACGTGGAACCTCTGTTCTAGATTAGCTGTACTCCCAGTGCTCTCAAGCTTGAACTTCTTCTTACATAAACTCTGAAAGCCCATCAGAACAGCTGATTGGATAATCTCAGATTGGAGTGGATTAGCAGTGCTAATAATCTCCTCCGTCCTAACACTGTTACTGTAACTCCAATTCCTACCCTACAGAGCCTTATGAGTCATGACAAGTTCCTTAGCTGCAGTACTGGAGCACATGACAAGACAACTCCTTTACCCTGATGACTGGATTCTCATTAAGGTTAGGAAGAGGGCTTTAGTCGTGCGTGTAATTATATTAGATTTATGCATTAAGACTATTACCAGTTTGGCTGTTGCCATCCCTTTGAAGGGTTTGCGTGGCTGGGAATTATGACACTGACCATTCGAGTTTTCCTAGTTTCTTACATCCTCATTTGTAAGATTTACTCCATAACACAATACCGTACTTGACAAAGTTGTTAAACAGTATCACTAGCTGAGATGTGAGATGTCTTATTTTAGGGGAAATGGGTAGGCAGGGTGCCCAGGCTACAGTGAGTGTATAGGAGCATGGTTTAACTCCAGAACCCCAGACCCCAGGTCCTTACACATATAGCACCGTTTACTTTGTTTTCACAGTGTGTTTTTCAGATTCAGATCATCGTCCACAAAGAGATTTGCTTAACCTTTTGAACTGGCATCGGTGAAGGACTTGCTAAACTGCTGGCAGCACAATGGTGTTTAGAGAGATTAGGAGAGGGTTTATAGGTGCTAGTGATCAGATCCAGCCTGTTAGACTGATCCAGCCTGTTAGACTGATCCAGCCTGACTGCAGAGTGACATAAAGCCATGGCTATCTCCCAAAGGTCAGGAGAACACACCTCACATGTAATTGGGTGACAGAATGCGCAGGGTCTCCTTACTCAGACCAATGTCAGAACAGGGGACAGCAAATTTACTGTAAAACTTACCACATTTTACTCCATTAGTAACAGATTCAGAATTCTGTAAACAGTTCTCATATATTACAGGTATATTTCTGCCACACCCTTGACAACCAAGAAACACACGTCTACTTATTGTAGTGTTCCTCTAGAGTCGTGAGAACTGTCAAAGAGACATACAAAGCCCATGTGGCACGCAGCACACCGGGACAAACACTTGCTAATCTAATGCTTTCTGGGTGGCTGGTCAGCTCCACTGGGGTTATAAACCAGGGCTGAGAGAGGCTGAGGCTGGGGGAGGCCTCCTTGCAGCTGCCTACCTGGGGCTAATAAGGCCTCCTTGCATGCAGGAGCCCAGGGATTAGGAGCAACCCACCAGGGACAGGGGACAGGGGCACGTCCTGCAGACAGGGGACCTCCAGCAGACACCCCCCTCTACACTACTCAGCTCAAATGACTCAATAAGGCCTTCCACAACAACTTAGAAAATATACAGTATTATTAATTTTCTACATTTGCTTTCATAGCTTTTTGTAGTGTGATGTAGTGTTATGACATGGGTATTTTACTCAAAAAGTATGACACAAATGGACCAAATCCACTAAACAGGAATAGGTTACTGTCACACCCTGACCTTAGTTATCTTTGTTTTCTTTATTATTTTGATTAGGTCAGGGTGTGACGAGGGTGGTATGGGTGTTTTTGACTTGTCTAGGGGTTTTTGTATATCTATGGGCTTTTCTAGGTAATGTAGGTCTATGGTGGCCTAAATTGGTTCCCAATCAGAGACAGCTGTTTATCGTTCCATTTTGGTTTTGTGGGTTATTGTCTATATGTAGTTGATTGTCAGCACTCAGTGTTTATAGCTTCACGTTCGTTTTGTTACTTTGTTAGTTTGTTTTGTGTTTTATTCTTCATTAAAAGAAGAATGTATTCCAATCACGCTGCGCCTTGCTCTCCTCACTACGACGTTCGTGACAGAATAACCCAACAAACAAGGACCAAGCAGCGTGATAAGAAGGAACAGCGCGTAATGGTGAAATGGACCTGGGAGAAAATTCTGGATGGAGCAGGACCCTGGACTCAGCCGGGGGAGTATAACCTTTCTGAAGAAGAGATAGAGGCAGCGAAAGCAGAAAGGCGATACTACGAGGAGAAGTGCCGGAGAATAGAGCAACGGCGATAGAGGAACGGCGATAGAGGAACGGCGACGAGATGAGGAAACACGGCTTGCACGGAAGCTCGAGAGGCAGCCTCAATAATTTTTCGGGGGGAGGCACACGAGGCGATTGGCTGAGTCAGGTAGGAGACCTGAGCCAACTCCTCGTGCTTACCGTGGGGAGCGTGTAACTGATCCGGCACCGTGTTACGCAGAGATGCGCACGTCCAGTTCGCATTCTTAGCCCGGTGCGCTCTATTCCAGCTCCTCGCGTTTGCCGGGCTAGAACGGGCATCCAGCCAGGACATATTGAGCCAGCTCTAAGTTCTGGATCTCCAATGCGTCTCCACGGTCCAGTGTATCCTGTTCCTCCTCCCCGCACTCGCCCTGAGGTGCGTGTCCTCAGCCCGGTAACACCAGTTTCGGCACCACGCACCAGGTTTATAGTGCGCCTCCAGGGTCCAGTACGTCCTGTTCCTCCTCCCCGCACTCGCCCTGAGGTGCGTGTTCCTAGCCCGGTACCACCAGTTCCGGCACCAGGCCTCCAGTGCCCTCCAGGGTCCAGTACGCGCTGTTCCTGCTCCTCGCACTCGCCCTGAGGTGCGTGTCCCCAGTCCGGGACCTCCAGTGATGATCCATGGCACGAAGCCTCCAGTGATGATCCATGGCACGAAGCCTCCAGTGATGATCCATGGCACGAAGCCTCCAGTGATGATCCATGGCAAGAAGCCTCCAGTGATGATCCATGGCACAAAGCCTCCAGTGATGATCCATGGCACGAGCCTCCAGTGATGATCCATGGCGAGAAGCCTCCAGTGATGATCCATGGCACGAAGCCTCCAACGAAGGCTGCCAGTACGGAGCCTCCAGCGACGCCCTCCAGTCCGGAGCCTCCAGCGACCCCCTCCAGTCCGGAGCCTCTAGCGACGCTCTCCAGTCCGGAGCCTCCAGCGACGCTCTCCAGTACGGAGCCTCCAGCGACGCACTCCAGTACGGAGCCTCCAGCGACGCCTTCCAGACCGGAGCCTCCAGCAACGCCCTCCAGTACGGAGCCTCCAGCAACGCCCTCCAGTCCGGAGCCTCCAGCAACGCCCTCCAGTACGGAGCCTCCAGCGACGCACTCCAGTACGGAACCTCCAGCGACGCCCTCCTGTCCGGAGCCACCAGAGTCGCCCTCCTGTCCGGAGCCGCCAGATTCGCCCTCCTGTCCGCAGCCGCCAGAGTCGCCCTCCTGTCCGGAGCCGCCAGAATCGCCCTCCTGTCCGGAGCCGCCAGAGTCGTCCTCCTGTCCGGAGCCGCCAGAGGCGACGGTCCCCAGCCCGGGGTCTTCAGCGATGGTCTTCAGCCCGGGGCCTCCAGCAACGGTCCCCAGCCTGGGGGACCGGTCCCCAGCAACGGTCCCCAGCCCAGAACATCCGGCGTTGATCCACGCAGCGAGGGTCCCCAGCCCGGGGCCTACGGCGAGGATCCGCAGTCCAGAGCCTCCGACGATGATCCACGGGTCTGTGCTACAAGAGCGGACTCAGTGTAAAGAAGGGGGGCGGCGGCCAGAACCGGAGCCGCCACCGAGGTTAGATTCCCACCCAGACCCTCCCATATAGGTTTAGATTTGCAGCCGGGAGTCCCCACCTTTGGGGGGGGGGGGGGGGGGGGGGGGGGGTTACTGTCACGCCCTGACCTTAGTTATCCTTGTTTTCTTTATTATTTTGGTTAGGTCAGGGTGTGACGAGGGAGGTATGGGTGTTTTGGCTTGTAGAGGGGTTTTTGTATATCAATGGGGTTTTGGTATTGTCTAGCTAATGTAGGTCTATGGTGGCCTAAATTGGTTCCCAATCAGAGACAGCTGTTTATCGTTGTCTCTGATTGGGGATCCTATTTAGGTTGCCATTTTGGTTTTGTGGGTTATTGTCTATATGTAGTTGATTGTCAGCACTCAGTGTTAATATGTTCGTTTTGTTACTTTGTTAGTTTGTTTTAGTCTTCATTAAAAGAAGAATGTATTCCAATCACGCTGCGCCTTGGTCTCCTCACTACGACGTTCGTGACAGTTACTCAGAGGAAATTCATAGACCTACCATCTTTAATTTCCATTGAAACACCATGCTGAAAAAAAATGTCATGGACTAGCTAAAGTACCTAACAGCTACATTGTGCTCAGCCCTTAGCACCTCTGAGATGTATCAAGTCCAGCGCAAGATTCTTCTTGACATGATGGCCTGTCTTTAGTCTGTGATACTCTCAGAGAGATATCTCAAGTGACAACCAGAGAATGAGGCACACCAACTGACTGTAACACTAACCAGTATTTCAGTAGATGTTCTAAAATATATTATAGATGGTTAAAATATGTCAGATGGTATCAACTCAATTTTCTTTTAGCAAAAAAGGATGTATATTTTTTTATGTGTAATTATTTGTTTCGATCTGGCTTCCCTCCCATTCTAGATGCATCTGATCCTTTCTTTTCAAAGTAATTGACAGTTGATAATGCTATTATAGCTGTTAAAAGCTAATCCTATTTCTAATCCCCATGTTATCATAAATACAGTTCTATGTGATACGGACCTGCAACTGTCAACTGTTTATCAAAACTCCATGTTGTCAATCTCCAAGGGAGATTACTTCCAGTCAGTGGCCATGTCATCATTAATCCCTGTCCAATTGGAGTCTTCCCCAGGGACGGCTATCACCACGAATAAATGATTTCCCCTCGCTACCAAATTAGACACAATCAAACCTATGCAGGCGCATACATACTGTACTTACATACATACTGTACATACGTACAAACATCTGATCCCAGCACACTAAAACAGCATTTCCTAAAGAGTTGTTTTAAAATATAAATGTATCTGCATAAGAAGGTAGACTATAGCTGAATACTGAAAGAGTTTTCCCAGACCCAGACATGTGTAATTTGTCAAATATACTTTTCAATTACTCTCCCATGTGGAAGGGAGGGAGGGAGGCAGATGAGATGAGCCTGGAGATGGAGCCAGTGTACCGGGTCAGGGCGGCCCTGCCTCCCTGCAACAATGACAGGGCTCTGGGCTCCAGGCCCCCTGCAGCGCTCCCATCTGCAATCATTACAGTGACTACTGAGACATGAAAAGCTCCACGATGCCGCCGCGCACCACACTGACACGCACCCATCAGGCACCACGCACACTCACACCACACGATAGGGGGAGAGAACAGAAGACAGGAAGATGTCATGTCCCACTCAACCAGAGTGCCCACCACAACACCCTACACACTCAGGGTTGTAATAAGGTAGAAACATTGTCTGTGCTCTTAGTACAGCAGGCATGATGGGGAGACGACTGTCACTGGTCCATTGGATGATTCAGAAACACTAAGCCCTGACTAAGAAGCTGGGAGTGGGGAAAGGTGGAGTGTGGAGGCGATTCACACAGGGACCGGAACCTGAACCAGGGCTTACAGGGTAGTGTTTCATATACCACAGCCAAACCATCTGGTCAGTGTGGAGTTGACGGGGGCTGGCTAACACTCCACCCTGCTCATCAAACAAGCCGGTGGGGACGAGGCAGGGACCAGAGGTGTGGTAACCCACCCTAGACCTTGATGGATTACCTGGTGAAGCTGGGAAGACCAGATTACTTATTATAGAGACAAGAGTAAGGCTGTCAGAAATAACCTGTCACAAACCTATAGCTGGTCAATCATGTTCAGAGCAGTGAGAGTGGTGACACTCGGAATAGTGAAAATAAACATTGAGTGTCGCGGCAGTGTGAAAGGACAAGTTGGGCTGTGCTTCACAGGGCAGATGAGAGTGGAGGTTTTACACCAGTAGGAGGCGACAGAGGACTACCATTGGGGCCCTGACCTCCCGTCTCAGTATTGAATACTAATACCACTGTGACACTCACTACTCTCTAACACAACAACTCAATCACTTTTCAAAGCTCCATAACCCAACTTTATAAATACATGTTTGTGTTAAAAACTATCTTTTGACAGAATGTAAATATGCTCATAAATAAGGTAGAAAGGCAACAGTTTATGGACCACTTCACCTATCTGTTTATTGTTGATGGTTGTAGCAGGGAGTCCGTCATGACTGTGTCATCTTCCTCACAGCCTGTCTCCAGCTCAGTTCTGTCCCACCCATTCTAATACAGCAAACAGCAAATAAGAAAGTATAAATGATAAATAATCATTGTTTTGAATAATCCTAGCCCCATATCCTCCTGCTAAAGATAGCCATTACAGCAAATCCCCAAAACTGATCTTAGTTGATGCGCATCTTATTCGCCCCGCATGTCCATACACACATACACATACACACACACACACATTTAATTTTTATTTTCACTTTAGTTTAGTTAGTAAATATTTTCTTCTTTCTTGAACTACTGGTTGTTGGTTAAGGGCTTTTCACGGTAAGGTCTACACCTGTTGTATTCGGCGCATGTGACAAATACAATTTGATTTGATTTGTACACACACACACACACACACACACACACACACACACACACACACACACACACACACACACACACACACACACACACACACACACACACACACACACACACACACCTAACCCACACACACACACACACACACACACACACACACACACACACACACACACACACACACACACACACACACACACACACACACACACACACACACACAAACACACACACACAAACACACAAACACTACATCTTTGCTAATCCATTCAGCCTTGCTCAACTAAAATAATTGCCCAAGCATCTGTCCATTAGGTCTGGGGGAGAGAGAGTGTCACACATTAGGTCTGACGGCAGATGCGACAGGGCTAAGTTAGTCACATCAAGGCAGTGACTTCTCTCTCAAAGTGACGCTAATTGCAAGGTGGGAACCAAATGAAGCTGTACACAGAGGAACAGCTTCCCTAGGGAGCCAAAGTCAGGGTTCACCGCCCACGCCTTACTTCTTCCTGTGTCCTGTGACAGAGAGATGCACTTGGCTAGGCGTAGCTATATGTGCTCCCCATTTCCACCTCACCCAGCTGGCTGCTCTGAGAGCCCAGAGTGGCCTGGTGGGGTGAGAGAGGACTGGGGAGGGGCCCCCTGTCAGGGCCAGGTTGGCAGGGGTGAGGTGGGTGGAGATTAGGAGACACTGAATAAATCCACCCTGCCACCCCCCAGATTAACACTAGACTGTTTCTTTGTCACTCGTGCTAATAATGTAACTGACTAGACGTCACCTTGGTTCTCTGAGGAGAAGGGGATGATTATTGGTGTTTGAGAGGCCCCTGGGAGCCGGGAGGTGACACAGTGATCCACAACACAGATGGCAGCAGAGTGGCCTGTGCTATCTTCACCCAGTCATATTGGCAGTGATAATGCCATGACCCCCTCAGATTCACTAACATTCTGCTTTAATCCACCTTCACATTGACAAAATGGATATCCCCACTAGAAAACAACAGCGACAAGATAACTAAATTCACTGCAGGGCTGGTACCTAGAAAACAGTGAACCCTGTTCAAGATGCCTCTACTGTTCTTCCTCTAAGGTCATTGACACTGCTAGGCTACTTGTTGTTGCCAGCGGTAGTGTTACGTCCCATGATGTACCTTGGTGCAGTTGAGCCCTGCCAGCTTTGATGACCTCTGCGTGCCTTGGCGAGGTGAGGTGGGCGCCACCACCGAGTCGACACAGGTCCCCGTGTCCTGCCCACAGGGGCCGACACAGCAAAGCGTTTGAAGACAGTGGGAGAACGTGGCCCCAGGAAAATGGCAGTGCGCTGCGTGAGAGCAGTGCTGTTGTCCAGTATGTTCACACTTGATTTATTTTCCAGCTTCAGCACAACACAACAGGCCCGGAGAAAGGCTAATTCACTTTGATTCACTGTTGGCTCTGCAGACTGGTCCTGACATCTACTTCCAAGAGTACAGGATAATCTTGATCCATGTGAAGAGTGCAGTGGGCAATATGAGTGTATGTAGCGATTAAAAAGTTAAATGTTTGTAAGTCCGAGAGAACTGTAGAGCCATTGTTTGATAACTAGCGATAGAAACACCAAGGTGTCGACGGGTCGTTTTGTAACTATTGACCAGGTAAAGGGATGGTGGTGGGAGGGGGGCTCTCACCTTTAGATGCAGGCCCTGGGGTAAAGGAGAGCCATGGGACAGTGGCCATACAGGGCTGGGTGTCCTCTTTGTGAAGCTGGTGGGCTGGGAGGGAGGGCTGGACCTGGTACTCCCTCTTAGTGACCCTCAATTCCTCAGCCTGGCTTAGAACCTATCAGTGGATACAGAGGATGAGGAGAATCACACCTCTCACACCTATTTTATTTTTTTATTTGACCTTTATTTAACTATGCAAGCCAGTTAAGAACAGATTATTATTTACAATGACGGCCTACACTTATGAGTCCTCACACAACGGACTGTAAGATGCTTTTGTAGTTACAAATACAGTGTGTGTGTGTGTGTGTGTGTGTGTGTGTGTGTGTGTGTGTGTGTGTGTGTGTGTGTGTGTGTGTGTGTGTGTGTGTGTGTGTGTGTGTGTGTGTGTGTGTGTGTGTGTGTGTGTGTATGTGTGTGTGTGTGGGTTAGGTGTGTGTGTGGGTTAGGTGTGTCTGTGTGTGGTTTGTGTGTGGTATGTGTACGTGTGTGTGTGGGTTAGGGTTATTGAGTGCATCCTAGCTGCTGCCTCCAGCCCTGGTTGTTCTGATAGAAACAGGAAAAGAGGCAGAGGCCATCCTCACAGCTGGAGAGCTGACATGGTCAGAGAAAAGAGCAGGAGCTGCTGTAGCGCAGTTGGAAACTAACATATTCTAGCCCCACATGAATAATTCTAGCTAAGCAGCTATACCGAAATGTTTGAATAACATTGTATTAATGTTGTACTGATGTAATGTTTTCCTTGTCAGTTATTCCATTCACATACACTACAATCACGCTAAATCATTTTATGCTTATTTCTGTATCTACAGTAATATTTTAGTCTGAACTCTCTAGACTTCCCACTGGGCAGAAAGTGGTTGAATCAACATTGTTTCCACGTCATTTCAACAAAAATATTCAATGTGATGATGTTGAAACAATGTGTAAAATTGATTTGCAAAAAGTCTTCAACGTCAGGGAATTCTGTGCTTCTTTCCACCCAATTTTAAACTAAATCCAATAACATGGTGAAGTGTTCTGTTGATTTCATGCTGAATTTACGTTAGTTGAGAACTCAGCCAAATGTAAACAAAAATGTGACGTTTAAATTACGTCTGTGCCCAGTGGATACTGTCCATGGACTACTCTTGGTATCCAAACAATGCATCGGGGTCTTTCGATAAATAAATGGGACCAATGTCTGAGCATTGGGATAAAAATGACAAAATACACCAACATAGGTCTGGGACTATACATCCTTTCAGCAGGGTTCATACAGACATTGGCAAGTCAAATTCAACAACTTTCAGGGACTTTTTTAAGCACTTCATTGGATTTTTCAAGGACCTCATGTCACGTCCTGACCATAGAGAGCTGTTTATTCTCTGTTGGTTGGGGCATGATAGTGACTAGGGTGGGTCATCTAGGGGATTAATGGTTGGAATGTGTTGGAATGGTATGGTTTCCAATCAGAGACAGCTGTTTATCGTTGTCTCTGATTGGGGATCATATTTAGGCAGCCATTTCCCCATTGTTTTTCGTGGGATCTTGTCTACAGATAGTTGCCTGTGTGCACACCAGTAGCGTCACATTTCGTTTGTGCTTTTGTTGTTTTGTCTGGTGAGTTTCTGTTTATTAAAAGATGTCGAACTCTGCGCACGCTGCGCCTTGGTCCAATCATTACGACGAACGTGACACCTCAATGTTGTATAATTGTATAATTTATACAATTGTACATATAGGGCCTAATACAGGACCTCCCCTAACAAGTATGCAATAAAAAAAAGATTAGTAGGCCAATAACACCTTAAGAATAATTTATATTTTAGGCCTTGCCAATGCATTGATATTCAAATTATTATTACATTCTAAAACATGTGAGAATAATGTGACCATTGCCTGACTAAATAGATGGGATGTATTTCTGTGGCCTATGTGGCTGGCGCAGGGACACATAATAAAGCCATGAATAGCGGTAGCATAAAAGGCTCTGCATGGTCAATCCGTCATCTGTAGTGGTCATGCAGCATTTACTGTGATACGGCCTCTGCAGAAGTCAGGGAATTCATACTTCTTGCGCTTCGTGGAGCAGAGCAGAGCTGTTGTGAAGGAAGTTGTCAAGGAAGTGAGTTTGTGTTTATACAGGACCTCCCGCCCTCACCTACCGTCAACCAATCATGGCAATGCGGAGCAATACGGAGCTATACGGAGCCCTGTGTATTGTTACAAATTTGGGAGGCTCACAGTGACGCGCTACGGAGCTCAATTTGGCCTCCACAAGCCGGATCACATTTCCAGAGCAAGCATAAATTGGCTTCAACAGCACATGGTTTTACCGCAACAGAGTAAATTAAATTGAAGCGGCAGGAAACAAACGAAAGCGTCCATATCTCTCACAAAAACAGAAAGCACAGATAATTATAAAGAACTTATAAATTGGCTACAATAATTACAAGGACTTTTCAAGCACCAAATTGAGGAAATGTCTAATTTTCAAGGTAGGCCTATTCCAGTACTATTCCAGAATTTCTGAGCTCCAAATTCAAGTTCAATTAGGCTACTTCAAGTCCACTGTATTGTTTAAAATTGCAGTTCTAACATGGAAAACAAAATGTATTTGTCATGTTATTTCATTACCAGATCATTATTGTGAATAAGCCCACTAGGCTATGTAATTTGTTGTCATTATATCCAGAATAATTAATAGGAATAGCGCTGGGTGTGGCACAATAGTCTGTCATACACAATTGCACACAGTTGACTCTGTGTCCAATCCGATGCACAAAAACATATGAAAACATGAACTCATTACCTTGATGCTTTCTCTGTTAAATCTAAGGAGACCCTGCTGGAAATCAAGCAGTCAACAACAGATGATCAACATCAGTTCACTGGGGTTATTACACTGAGTGTACAAAATATTATCAACATTATACTCTTTCCATGACATATACTGACCAGGTGAATCAGGTGGTGAAAGCTATGATCTTGCTAAATCTACTTCAATCAGTGTAGATGAAGGGGAGGAGACAGGTTAAAGAAGGATTTTTAAGCCTTAAGACCATTAAGATATGGATTATGTATGTGTGCCATTCAGAGGGTGAATGGGAAAGACAAAGATTTAAGTGCCTTTGAAAGGGGTAGGTGCCAGGGCGCACCTGTTTGTGTCAAGAAGTGCAACGCTGCTGGGTTTTTCATGCTCAACAGCTTCCCATGTGGTCCACCATCCAAAGGACATCCAGCCAACTTGACACAACTGTGGGAAGAATTGGAGTCAACATGGGCCAGCATCCCTGTGGAATGCTTTTCGACACCTTGTAGTCCATTCCCTGACGAATTGAGGCTGTTCTGAGGGCAAAAGGGGGGGTACAAGTCAATATTAGGAAGTTGTTCTTAATGTTTTGTACACTCAGTATAGATGCAACATGAATCCAGGCACAGCTGTCTTCTCTGGCTTAACTAATCAGCTGGACACCAAATACACATCCATTATGCATAATTAATGAAGACCTGCGGTAATGGTAGTATCGATTTAGGTTTTAAGTATCATGGTAAGATGATTCTTTTGATTAGAAGCATTACATTTTACAATCGCATAAATAATTTGGGATTTGTGTGCCCATGAAAACTGTTTTCACCACATAACATAAGGAGACACCAAATGTTACATAGTTACACCACAGAGTTTATAAACCCAGACACAATATTCAGAGACTCCGGGAACACTTGTGGAACAGACCAAGCAGACTAGGCCGGGGTTTGAGGTTTGAAAAGTCAATGAGAGAAGTGAAAACTTTCCTAGAAATCTAAAGGCGCAACCTAGATTTGAGCTGATGTCTTTAGTAGTTGAACATGGTATTACTCCAAACTCGTGAAAGTGACAAACTGATACGTTTTCATTTTTCGTCAAAAACAACTTCATATCGAATGACTTTGATTTGACGGCCTGCACATGCGCAATTTGGCACGAGACAACTGTTAGACCCAATGATGTGTTTCTGTGCATGAGCATAGCTAGCCAATGTCGCCTTGACATCACCTACAAGTGTGATCATTGATTTATTTTGGAGAACCCTATCTTCATACTGTACTGTCTTTAGTTACACTGTCACGCCCTGAACTTAGAGATCCTTATTTATTCTCTATGTCTGGTTAGGTCAGGGTGTGACTCGGGTGGGAGAATCTATGTTTTCTATTTCTTTGTGTTTTTGGCTGAGTATGGTTCCCAATCAGAGGCAGCAGTCTATCGTTGTCTCTGATTGGGGATCATATATAGGTTGTCATTTTCCGTTTGGGTTTTGTGGGGAGTTATTTTCTGTTTAGGTGTTTTGTTGCCTGACAGAACTGTGCGCTTTCATTTTTTCTACTTTGTTATTTTGTTGCGGTGTTCAGTTTATTAAAAATCATGAACACCTACCACGCTGCACCTTGGTTTCCTTCTTCATCCGACGACAGACGTTACATACACTGCAGTTCTGAGATCTCAACATAAAAAAACTGTCCAACAGCTAGATACCGGATTCTTACAGGCACTCTAACAGATACTCAACTAGCCTAACAGTTTTCAACTGTGCTAACATAATTGCAAAATGGTTTTCTAATGATCAATTAGCCTTTTAAAATGATAAAGTTGGATTAGCTAACACAACATGCCGTTGGAACACAGGAGTGATTGTTGCTGATAATGGGCCTCTGTATGCCTATGTAGATATTCCCTAAAAAATCTGCCATTTCCAGCTACAATGGTCATTTACAACATTAACAATGTCTACATTGTATTTCTGATCAATTTGATGTTATTTTAATGAACAAAAAATGTGCTTTTCTTTCAAAAACAAGAATATTTCTAAGTGACCCCAAACTTTTGAACGGTCGTGTAGGTCTTCAACTCATGAATTTGATTGAAAATAGCTATGATCCCCCTTATATCTTAATGTAATGGCATTAAAACAATTGGCAGATTATTATCATTGACTTATCAACAGATGTAACAAGTTGTCTAGTGTCGGAAATCCTCACTGGTACCATAGTTTAAAGAAAAACCCCATCTACAGTACATTCAATACATTTGTAATGTGGGTGAACTACCGATTTACCATTTATTACACGTATAAGGACCCCTCTCTGTTGCCATGTTATGCAATGTAATGAGAAGCTGCAGGTCTGCCCATCTTGTTGTGCAGGGCCGTGGTGGAGGGTTGTCATTACTATGTGTATGGGGTCAGTGAGGCAGATAGAAACCCAGTGCTAATGACCAGGGCTGCTTTGAGGAGCCAGGCCGTCTAGGACCAACAGGGCCTCTCCGCTCAATGGCCCGTCCCCTGCTTCACTTCACCCACATCAAAACAAAACACTGAAAATACAACAGGACATTTCAGGACCTAATCGTCTCACACAATGGGGAAAGATAAGTCGGAAAAACTTGTGGGTGTTTGTTAAACCTTGCAGCAGTTTCACCGTGAAACTGAGAATCTCCTTCTTGCTAACTTTTTCTTGTGCTGTATCAGTGAGTCCAGTTAACATGTAATGTAAACAGAAAGTAAGAAGACAAGGATGAGGACATAACTAAACTGCCATAATACCGTAATAATTAGATTTAATAACAACAGCACTTCACTAGCAAAACAACCCTTCAACGTATTCACTCAAACCCAAGGACTGAAAAAATAAGTGACTGAGGTTAACTGTCAAGGGGCTCGACTCTCTCTCTCTCTCTCACGTTCCGAAATGGAGCAGGGCTTTCCCAGCCGGACCCAATATGGATAAATAAATAAAAAATATGTAGAGACCAGTTCAAACGGACCCGAGAACAGCTAGACCCGTTCCGTTAAGACCTGGTCGGATCTAGACCTGGTCTGCTCCGAGTGAAGGAAATAACAGAAAAAGTCCTTTTATAAGCTATTTTATTAACCCGGAACTAATAAAGCGTGAGAGCAGGGAGAGGGGTGCCGCTCTAGCAGGTTGGAGAGGGGCTGTACTGTGAGCGAGTGACATGGGGAGCAGGAAGGAGGGAGGGAGAGACGAGAGACAACCACCAACCAAGCCGACTTGCGCTATAGCAGACTAATAGCTGCCATACCTAGGTTATTTATCATCAAATATGATTACATAGTACCTCTCTTGGACTGCATGCATTGCTGCAGGAAGATGTATGGGAGTGGGGGAGGGGGTAGATTATAACTTTTTGCCCATCAGTCCGCTAATACAGGATTAGTGAAGTGCAAGCGCACTACTTTTGGTGAAAATATATATATATATATATATATATATTTACAATATAAAAAAATATTATTCTTCAGATTTTTCAGTGGGTGCTGCAGCACCCTCAGCACCCCTATGCCACGCAGGAATGACTACATGAAACCGGGAAAAGCTAGTTAAAATAGCAAACATTAGCTAGCTAGGATAACTGAGGCTGCAACGCAAACGCTTTCTCATCCTACAGTTACAAATAAAAACAAACCCATCCCGAATATTAAGTAGCAGAATGCCTACCTGTTGGCTCTTGGTTGTTGTAGCCTATCCTTTAAATTTGAATTCTGTCATTATAATATAATCTTCCATGGATTAGATATCTATGTCGTGAAAAGCAAGAGCAGCAGTAAATGATAGCATTTCTCTCTCTCTACTGCAGCAGTCGGGTTCCAATCTGTACGCGCCATTAGGACAAGCCGAGACCCGTGACAATCATGTCAGATCCGACCAAGACCCGTGACATTATTTAGAATTCTGGATCCGGACCCGCTCGGGTCCTGGATCGGATCTCGGGTATTTGGGTACAGGTGGATCCTTGAAGACCTCTACAGTAGATGCAGTCAGATCAACAGCTAACTCTCTGTTCTTCCAGGCATAACAAAGCTCTTTTAAAGCAGTGAGAGGTACTCCTCCACCTTCTCTTTGCCTCAGCTTCTCAGTCAAACTGTGAAGTCACACCCTCTGTTAAACAGGTTACATACTTGTCCCTATGACTCTATGATATGATACGCACAGAGAACAGTGGGAGACTAGTGTGGTGGGCACTGATGCACAACATTCCAATTTCAGAGCAGGCATGAGTTAGGCCGGAATACAGAGAAGAAGAGAGGAGAGGAGAATCAATGCCCAATTCTGACTGAGTGCTGAAATTAGTGCAGTGTGTGCTATTGTATTACATTGTTGTGACTGTATGGTCCAATAATGGTGTGTTTGTGAAATTATTAATTATATGGGATGCAAATCCATGTACAGATCGATTCAGACTCAAATGACTGTCACAATAGGCACACAGACAATGTCTTATGAAACCTAGAAATCTCTTCTCCCTGTGTGTGCAGCATAGAGGTAACACAAAATCAGTTATGAAATCATACTAATGGTTATGCAATCTGAAATAAACAGAGGAAGTGAATAGGCCTACAACAGAGAGACGCTTGGTTTCTTGTCATGGATGGCCCAGGCAGGGCCAGCTTAGCGGTTTAGCACTGGCCCGACTGACCTGGCTTGCTCTTTGAGATCCAGACAGCTGTGATTGCAGTAGAGATTTCACACAGTGTAATTACCACACTGACACCAGGGACCCTCAACGTAGGGAGGGGGGGAGGGGGGCTCTGCGGAGGAGCAGGAGGAGGAGAGAAAGAAAAAGGAGCTCTACTCTACAGGTTATTAGCACTAAACACGGAGGGAACTCAAATGGCGGAGTCAATGCGTAATCTGAAGGCCTATCAAGCCTCATCAGGAACAGCGGGGAGGAGAGTGCCTCAGTTCATCAGCTCCCTCTCCGACTTCTGGGGAAAATTACAGTAATTAAAAAGGCAGCTAAGTACTGCTGCCGAGCCTGGCAGCCAGGGATCCTTTCTTCACCCATCACCTTCAGCTTGGGCGGCTGATTTTGCATGACCTTTCTATCCCCTGGCTCTGGCCTGGCGGTCGCTGGATCTTTGTCTGTGTGGCTGGAGCAGACAGAAAGAAAAGAGGGAGATAATTACTGGGCCTTGGGCTGATGCTGTATTGATCAGGGAAAAAGGTGCCCAGGCAAAATGAGAGTCCCAACACTATGGAGCTCGGCAAATCGAAAAGGTAATTCCAGCCTTGGTACAACTCGGCCCTTCTCTCTCTCTCTCTTTCTCTACTCTTCACTTGCTACCCTTTCATTAAAAAGCAGCTGTGATATTACCGAATCAATACACAACACTAGATTGATTCTGCTGTCGGCGAGCCTTTCTTTTGGAGACAGGCTCAATCAGTGGCCCCTGACTTGGCCTCTTGATCCTAATGTGTGCTACTGTATCAGGCTGCTTGATCATCTCCTCTCCCGGGATGGAAGAGGCGGAGGAGGGGGAGAAAATCACCCTGTACCTGGCAGGTTATGATGATGTTGTGGCATTTTAGCACTCTGCCGATATTCTCTTATTTATCTCTCTGGAGAAGAGACAGCGGCGCGAGATGCAGTTGATTGGCTATAATCATATCATTCTGAGTGCTTACAGAACCTCTGGTCAAATCTGAAAATAAATGACAGCAAAAAGAGATGAGCTCAAGTGAAAATGCCCCAACAAATCAATACTGTAAGAGAAAGAAAAACACGTCTTCCAGAGAAAAGACACAAGCCATGAGAATACTAAAAGATTAGGAGTCTAACAACCTCTGTCAAAACACTGAGGACAAGCACATTCACTGAAGGGAATCTTAATTAGCTGGTAACAAATGCAGTCCACGCCTCGCAAGCACTGTAATTAGAATCACACTGGAGTGGGCTTTCATCACCTGTCTGCACCCCTAATAATCTGTTCACCAATGGCTGCCCCCTTGTCCCTATGGATTCTCTGAAATCCAAATTCATTTCACAAACTGACAAAAATGCTACAACTTCTCACAGCAAATATGGAGTTGCTATGAGTGAAGTCTTGGTAGTGTTAGCAGTTGTGATTCTCTGCTAAAAAGGTGCAAATCGGTATCCCACCTTCCCCAAGCCAAAAATCGAACACATCAAGACAAGTTTTTACCACACAAACAATTCCCTCATGACACAACCCACTCCTAGACTGGCTTCCACAGTCCAACATGACCGTGGCCACAGCTAATGAAGAGACATGTCCGTAGCAGAGACCTACACATCCACTTTACAGTTGAAGAGCCTTGAGGGGCCTCGCGGGACCAAGCAGCACTAGAGGAATGTTTTGACAGAGCCTCTCAGCTAGAACAAAGACCTCTTCATCTCCTCAGAGCGGCTCGCCATTACCGTCTCCATCTCCTGTCTTTGAGAGACCAACAGACATACAGCCACTACCTGTTTTCTGATTGGAATAAGGCCTTTTAATTAAGGGCCGGCCACGGCTGAATAGAGTGCACGTTTTAGCTCGTTTATTGAGGGAGGAAGAGGGGAATGATTTTAGACTACTAGAGGAGCTAATTAAAACGTCTGGCCTGCTAACAAAAGGGAAAGGCTAGTGTATAGAAGTGAAAGCTATTAAAGACATCTCACAGATCTCCTCAACTAGGACCCCGCACTTATGTCAGCAAGAATGATTATGTTGGAAAAACTTTTTGAAATAGAAAATTGGGAGAAAACATGAATGGTGCATTGAAGTGGGGTGACTTGATCCTTTGTATCATCCTCATTGGTCCTTATTTAAGGAAGCAATTCAGATGCCTGTATAATAGGCTGCAGAAACACTGGTGTCATCTCAAAGTGACAGCATCAAGAAGGGTTCATAACAAAGGAAATGACATGGCTACAACTACAGACCATTTGGAAGTGATGAAAGCACATAAAAGAATGATCCCTCTTTAGAATTTTCAACGTCAAGCATTATGAATAATACAAAAAATATCTGAAGCCAAAGAAAGGAGTGTGGCTTATAGGTGGATGTCATTACGAACACCATTAGACACATGAGTTAATAGCATCCTGAATTTCAAAGAATTACTTTGAAATAAATACATTTCTGTAGGTCGGCAGAGGTATTTAACTGTAATTGAAAACAAAACAGCCCTTAATCCCGTAATATTCCTTCCCCCGTCTCCCTAACTCTGAGTCTCTCTCACATACATTAAACACATAGACAAATAAAGGTTTGCTATGGCAGAACTATATTATAGTTGTGGCCTGGTTTTGGGTGCGTAGACATGTGGCCTGGTTTGCACTATGTAGAGCAGTACTTCGCAGTGGGGTGGGAGTGGTTATAGTGGGGAGGGCCCCTTGCCCCTGCACCTCCATTCAGCTCGCTGTACTGCGAGGGATTGGGCTGATTCTGCGCCACTCTATTGAAAGCATGGCAGGTGTTCATTCAATATCCCCTCTTCTCTCCTCTCCCTAGGAGCCACTAATCCTCTTCAGGGGGCCAGGCATGGCTCCACCCCCCCCCCCCCCCCCCAGCCCCCAGCCGCTGGGCTTTGATATCCACCCCAGCCCCAGCACCGCACCATGGACCTGGGTGAACACGGGAGAGAGGGGGCAGAGGGGCAGAGGGGCAGAGGGAATGGAAGAGACACAGTCTTGGGTTTAGCTAGATGTACTGCACACTTTCACCTTGGGGTGCAAGGCGCCATGCACTGTTTGATCAAGATGTTATTGCTGTAGATAAAACACTCCGTTAATATTGATGGTGTTAATAGATTTGAGTCATGATCTAAGACTGGCACATTGGTAATGGAAACATCAAAGCAATGACAAATTCAAACACAATTATGACAGTTATTGCAGTTGTGACAGTTATCACAGTTATCACAGTTATCACAGTTAAGACAGTTATCACAGCTATGACAGTTATCACAGTTATCACAGTTATTACAGTTATCACAGTTGTCACAGTTATTACAGTTATCACAGTTATCACAGCTATGACAGTTATCACAGTTATCACAGTTAAGACAGTTATCACAGTTATCACAGTTATCACAGTTAAGAAAGTTATCACAGTTATCACAGTTAAGACAGTTATCACAGTTATCACAGTTATTACAGTTAAGACAGTTATCACAGTTATCACAGTTTATACAGTTATCACAGTTAAGACAGTTATCACAGTTATCACAGTTATCACCGTTAAGACAGTTATCACAGTTATCACAGTTATTACAGTTATCACAGTTAAGACAGTTATCACAGTTATCACAGTTATCACAGTTAAGACAGTTATCACAGTTATCACAGTTATTACAGTTAAGACAGTTATCACAGTTATCACAGTTTATACAGTTATCACAGTTAAGACAGTTATCACAGTTATCACAGTTATCACAGTTAAGACAGTTATCACAGTTATCACAGTTATTACAGTTATCACAGTTAAGACAGTTATCACAGTTATCACAGTTTATACAGTTATCACAGTTAAGACAGTTATCACAGTTATCACAGTTATCACAGTTAAGACAGTTATCACAGTTATCACAGTTATTACAGTTATCACAGTTAAGACAGTTATCACAGTTATCACAGTTTATACAGTTATCACAGTTAAGACAGTTATCACAGTTATCACAGTTATCACAGTTAAGACAGTTATCACAGTTATCACAGTTAAGACAGTTATCACAGCTATGACAGTTATCACAGTTTATACAGTTATCACAGTTAAGACAGTTATCACAGTTATTACAGTTATCACAGTTATCACAGTTATCACAGTTAAGACAGTTATCACAGCTATGACAGTTATCACAGTTTATACAGTTATCACAGTTAAGACAGTTATCACAGTTATCACAGTTATTACAGTTATCACAGTTAAGACAGTTATCACAGTTATCACAGTTATGACAGTTATCACAGTTTATACAGTTATCACAGTTATCACAGTTATCACAGTTAAGACAGTTATCACAGTTTATACAGTTATCACAGTTTATACAGTTATCACAGTTATCACAGTTATTACAGTTATCACAGTTAAGACAGTTATCACAGTTATCACAGTTATTACAGTTATCACAGTTAAGACAGTTATCACAGTTATCACAGTTATCACAGTTAAGACAGTTATCACAGCTATGACAGTTATCACAGTTTATACAGTTATCACAGTTAAGACAGTTATCACAGTTATCACAGTTATTACAGTTATCACAGTTAAGACAGTTATCACAGTTATCACAGTTATCACAGTTATCACAGTTATCACAGTTTATACAGTTATCACAGTTAAGACAGTTATCACAGTTTATACAGTTATTACAGTTATCACAGTTATCACAGTTATTACAGTTATCACAGTTAAGACAGTCATCACAGTTATCACAGTTATTACAGTTATCACAGTTATTTGAGTTATCACAGTTTATACAGTTATCACAGTTATCACAGTTATCACAGTTATCACAGTTATCACAGTTATCTGGTTTGGACCTATTCTCCTGTAGTTCTACCAACAACAGAGGTTGTTATTACCTGTTTAACCTCACTAGTTGTCTGTGTTAGTGAGGTTAAGTTAACTGTTAAGGTGCTCTGTCTCCAGACAGTCCCTGAGCTGTGAACACTGTGCAAAAACACTACCCAGGAACAATTATTTATTTAGACATTATAATAGCCTGTCAATCACCGAGTCCCAAATTACAAGTGCAGCCGTGTGATTGCAGTCATAATAAGAATATGAAGGAGTATCCACGTCAAAGGTGGTCAATATGATATTTTTTTATGCTGGGAAAAAATGAATTTAATAACACCTGTCTGCTGGTGCATTAAGTTACAATGTTTTCGTTATAACGTCGTCATTTAACTTTTAATAACATAACAAAAACAACATTAATTTTCATATTCCATCTTTTGTCATTGCCACCATTTTGGCTGACAAAACATATTGTCAACAAAGCAGGGCGCTAACTGGGGAGAGGATTTATGCACCCTGATTCTCCCCTCCCGCTGGGCAATATCAGACTCTTCCATCGTGTACAAAGAGCCAATGTCAGGACAACATTGAGCAGGTCAGCTTGGTTAACCAAGCTGCTGGAGGACACCTCTTCCCAAGCTGCTGGATGCCTCTTCCCAAGCTGCTGGATGCCTCTTCCCAAGCTAGTGGAGGACGCCTCTTCCCAAGCTGCTGGAGGACACCTCTTCCCAAGCTGCTGGATGCCTCTTCCCAAGCTGCTGGATGCCTCTTCCCAAGCTGCTGGATGCCTCTTCCCAAGCTGCTGGATGCCTCTTCCCAAGCTGCTGGAGGACACCTCTTCCCAAGCTGCTGGAGGACACCTCTTCCCAAGCGGCTGGATGCCTCTTCACAAGCTGCTGGAGGACGCCTCTTCCCAAGCTGCTGGATGCCTCTTCCCAAGCTGCTGGAGGACACCTCTTCCCAAGCTGCTGGAGGACACCTCTTCCCAAGCTGCTGGAGGACACCTCTTCCCAAGCTGCTGGAGGAAGCCTCTTCCCAAGCTGCTGGAGGACACCTCTTCCCAAGCTGCTGGATGCCCCTTCCCAAGCTGCTGGATGCCTCTTCCCAAGCTGCTGGAGGACGCCTCTTCCCAAGCTGCTGGAGGACACCTCTTCCCAAGCTGCTGGAGGACGCCTCTTCCCAAGCTGTTGGAGGACACCTCTTCCCAAGCTGCTGGAGGACGCCTCTTCCCAAGCTGCTGGAGGACACCTCTTCCCAAGCTGCTGGATGCCTCTTCCCAAGCTGCTGGAGGAAGCCTCTTCCCAAGCTGCTGGAGGACACCTCTTCCCAAGCTGCTGGAGGACACCTCTTCCCAAGCTGCTGGAGGACGCCTCTTCCCAAGCTGCTGGAGGACACCTCTTCCCGAGCTGCTGGAGGACACCTCTTCCCAAGCTGCTGGAGGACGCCTCTTCCCAAGCTGCTGGAGGACACCTCTTCCCAAGCTGCTGGAGGACACCTCTTCCCAAGCTGCTGGAGGACACCTCTTCCCAAGCTGCTGGAGGACGCCTCTTCCCAAGCTGCTGGAGGACGCCTCTTCCCTTTGTCATTAGACCATCTGTACCTTTTACCACCAACACACATATGCACATGTACCCATACGCACACAAACATTCGCTCACACGCGCACGCATCCAATGAAGTACAAATATGCACGAGCACGCACACACACACACACACACACACACACACACACACACACACACACACACACACACACACACACACACACACACACACACACACACACACACACACACACACACACACACACACACACACACAAGCTGTGTTCAGCCCTCCCTACAGTTCGTAAAGCCTTCATTCTCTTCCAAGTCATATACCTGAAATGAATATTATTTTGTCGACTAATAATTAAAATTAACTTGTTTTCCCCCATATCATACTGATATTTTACTTAATAACATCAGAAAATCAATGACTGAGGATGAATGTTATTCTACCTCAACTGGACTGTGAAATGCAGTTAAATCTACAGTACCACTCTTACACAATTGAAAGAGGTGTTTACTCCCTCCACTCTGTGCGCTAGCTGAAGGAACTGGAGACAGGATCTACTGGTGGATGGATGCTAATTGTTGTTATGTTTCAGGTCTAGCAGGCATGCCCCCGTGCTGCTCGGAGAATGTCTCTGGCTTTTGATCCTGAGATCTGTGTCGAACAGGAATTTCACTCTACCTCCACTTCCTTTTGATGTTGCGCCAGGAACTAATGGATTGTAAAAAAGCTGGCAGGATATCGTCTCAAAACATGTTGTTCTTTTACAATCAAGTATGTGAGAAATACTAGGCAGCTTCACACAAAGAAAACAGTGACGTGACAGTTTTGTAGTTTTAAAACAAGTGACAAAGGTTACTGTTTGCAGTCAAATGTAAACTTTAAGTTCGGCAAATTATACAAAAAAAGAATCAACACATTGAAGATAAATACAATAACACGTAATCTCATATACCAAAGCACATTCCATGATTCTAAACCGGGAGTTCCTTAATCCTATCAACCTGTGACTCTACATGCTTAGAAAGGGGTTCTTCGGCTGTCCCCATAGAATAACCCTTTTTGGTTCCAGGTAGAACTCTTCTGGGTTACATGTAGAACCCTCTGTGGTAAGGAACCATGAAAGTATCTTCAAAGGCTTCTCCTATGGGGACAGCCGAAGAACCCTTTTAGGTTTGGAGCATTTCCATTAGACATGCTATTCCATGTTCTCTTGTAAGAGGAGTAATAGCAAATGAAGGTTAAATGAATGAATCTGTTTAATAGAACACATCGGATGTTATGATTCGCTTTCCATGGGTTCATTAAAACAAATCAAGTAAAATAATGCATGATTGTCATTGTAGAGCTCCTGACTTTCAGAATCCCAGTCATTAGCAAAGACACGTAGCCAGTTTGTTTTGTACATGTCGTTATCTCATACTAATGAGATGAAATAACCCTGTAATGTTAATACTGCAAATGTAGCGAATAAAATATCCATGATTAAATAATGCAAAAGAAAGACGTTTTCTACTATTTATCTAAATGGTGTAATTAATAGATGAACATGAAATGAGAGCAAATCAAATCCTATTAATTAATGTAATTTAGCATAATTTAGTTATTATGTAAGAAAAGCTAAAATATCTGTGAATTATTGATGACAGGCGGCTTTGAGCTACTTATAAAGAATGTTTTTGAGGCATTACTGAAAATCTAAATAATTATAATAATTGAATAATGATAATAATACATGCATACTACTAATAATGTATATTTTATATTCATACGGTCAATGGCTATGCTAAAAGAGCAGCATATTCCACAGTAGCTTGGGAGACATCTTTGACGTGAGGCTAGATATGTGAAATAGCCTCCAGCAAACATCTGCTTACTGATCCTGAACCACACTAAAACCTCCACTGTAATTCTCAGATGAATTATCCATCAGATAATTAATAATCGCTCTTATTTACTGCCATGATCACCATTGTCTCCACAATGCTGACAATGCTATGCAAAGGATCCTATAAACAGGAACAGAGCAGAAGGAGAAACTGTATGTTCAACACACTACACAGTCCACTGACAGACAAACTCTGTCTAACATGCCCTCCCTGTTAAAAACAATCAAGACCTCTGGACAAATCGGCTGCCATTTTGGTTATAAACAGTGAAGAAGAGGGACAAGTAGAGAGGACACAGTGTAACCAGGAGCATGCTGTGGCCAACAGGGTGACGATGGTTACGGGGCTGAGTGGCGGTGCAACGACCGTGTTTGTAATGCGGAGCGTGGCTGCCCTGTGACCCAGACAGCCATCAGGCATCAGGCAGTGTGTTTGACTGAAGATGTGGCGACGGACTCTGATTCCCCCAGGTGCTGTAGAACGTGCTGGGAAGTGACAAGCAGCAGATGGAGCCCATCTCCTCTCATGCCATTCTCATTCCAAGTACAAGACCTAAACTGGTGTTAGCTATATTGGTTGACAGGGAGAAACTAAGTTGCCCTTTTGTCATTGTGTTGTCGTACAGACTCGAAAACAGCGAGGGACTAAAATGTTTACAAGTGAATGAATATCATAGCTATAGAAAACTAAAGAAAAATAGACATTATCATAACTTTGAAATAAATAAATTATTCTGAATTTCTCTCATGGGAGTAATACCGACAAAATATCAATAGCAAGTGCATGCCGGTATCAGAGCATACTTGACAATCGGCTTCCTAACTGACTTGTCATTTCAGCTCCATGCTTCCCTGAGCGCTACAGCTAGATAAACTGCACTTAAAGCCTTACCCTCTGTCCCTGCCTGGGCCCAACACTATTGTGCTCTTGTTTTTTAAAGACAATGTCATTTGGTTTTCGGCCTGCAGCTGGGGATGAAATGACCAGTGAAATCCTTGAGCTGGTGTGTTATTTCACACCCTGGGACACGACTGTACGTATTTATTTTCCACACAATGGAGACCCAGCCAGCCTGGGCTTTTTTTCATTCTGTTCCATGGGGTGTTAAGTCTCCACAGAGCTCAATTAGAGGTCGTCACTTCCCCACCACACCCACGTCCCACTCCAGTTAGACAGCATGGCAGCAGGCCGCTGGGCCGGCCTCCCCACAGCCTGACATTGATCCTGTGGAAAACCCCCTTCACATCTTAAGACAGATACTACTGAGTAAAAACACAAACAACATATTTTACTAAGAATCTATAGCGACTCTTTGTTTTCCAAATAAAAAGTAATGTATGCTCCTGTAGTGTCCATTGTGTGCTCAAAGTGAGATGGGTGTTGTTTAGTTACCATCTGCTGCATGGTTAGTCTGCTAACAGAAAAAACATGCCTGTCCAGATTGACATTGCTACGGAACCTGAGGATAACTACCTGGCATTGAAATTATAGCTAAACTGACCTCTCAAACAACGATGGAGGTGTGACATGTAGCCTAGTTTATAGAACATCAGTTTGGCTCAACTTTAGAGGAGCATCATCAGAGTTATTCTGTTCAACAGAGAGAACAGTAGCATCTTGACAGGTGCCGGTTGAGATTATGGTCTGCTCTAAGTTATCGATATCGCTACATGACAGATGGACTTACAACTGAGGGGGCACAATAGCCTGATGTGGAAAGGTGTTCCAACATCATATCAAGAGCCTGGCTCAGAGTTATTATTAGCTCTTTCACAACAAATAGTCCCTCTTAAAAAGAGGTGAACTTGAACAAATGTCTACATAGAATGATTTTAAAGGAAAAGATCTTAACTGATTCTGATCTATCCAAACTATTCTTCTCCTCAAAAAGCTGTGCTCACTGACATTTCGCTGCCATCCACCAGATATACCATAAACCCAGGTCTCTGTGCATCCAACCTTTGAACATTCATTGCCACTTTTCCAGTGAAGGAGAGAAGATCTGACAGAGCATGGCAAGGCCACACAGAGTCCACCATCTACAGTCAAAGACAAAGCACCTCAATGCAAGGAATGATAGAACGTGTGATGCTTCTGTACAACATTTACAGAGCTTGATGACACTGTATCAACAACAGACGTGCTAGGTAGGATGACGAATCCACATCCTGAACTCATTTTGACACATTTAGGATCTTAGATAGGGAGGGTTTTACAAGTCCCCTTCAGATAGACACTTGTACCCTTAAAATGAGAGTTAACATAAGTTTGCGGCCTGTGAGTATGAACACTTGTGCTATTCTGGTTGGGCTTTGCCCGGGGACACACAGTAAAAGGAGTGGATGTGACATTTGGCAGTAGGATTTCAAGACCCTCTGTGCCCCCTACCGCTTCTCACAGTGTAGCCGTCACCAGGGTGGACGTGTATGGAGAAACGCTTCCCTCTGACCAGGGCTACAAGGCCAAGACTGTGTAGTGGATCACAAAGCACATTGGCAACAAGATGTGGCATGAAATAACAGCCAGAGAGAGTGCTCTGGTTTCTTGGTTTCAATGGTATTCAATAATGATCTGGAAACCCTAAAACATTTAGATCAGATCAAAGATAGCTCCATACAAAATACAACTACATAAAACCACCCGGGAGAACATACAGTACAGTAGTCAATGTATATCATTCTTTATATACAGTTAAAGTCGGAAGTTTACATACACCTCAGCCAAATACATTTAAACTCAGTTTTTCACAATTCCTGACATTTAATCCAAGTAAAAATTCCCTGTCTTAGGTCAGTTAGGATCACCACTTTATTTTAAGAATGTGAAATGTCAGAATAATAGTAGAGAGAATTATTTATTTCAGCTTTTATTTATTTCATCACATTCCCAGTGGGTCAGAAGTTTACATACACTCAATTAGTATTTGGTAGCATTGCCTTGAAATTGTTTAAAACCTGATGAGGACAGGGGGTGCTGTTTTCACTTTTGGGGAAAAACGTCTCCAATTTAAACGGCCTCGTACTCAATTCTTGCTCGTACAATATGCATATTATTAATTTTATTGGATAGAAAACACTCTCTAGTTTCTAAAACCATTGGAATTTTGTCTGTGGGTAAAACAGAACTCATTTGGCAGCACACTTTGTGACCAGGAAGTGGAAAGTCTGAAATCTATGTTCTGTTCAAGTGACTGCCTATAAATGGGCATTATAGGTATGGCTATACGTACACGTCATACACCTTCACCCGGATGTCAAGAGGAAGTGAGAGGAAAAGGAGTTGATTATCTCTGTCTGACGTTGAATAAGCCCTCTTGGAACAACGTGTCCCCAATTTTCTGTTTTCTGCAAGGCGCGTGTCGGGACCTGTTATTGCCTACTGGAAACCAGTCATTATGGGCGAATATGATCTCCGGCTTTGATTTTATTTGATACATGTTACAACATCATCCTAAAGTATGTTTTTTCAATATAGTTTCATTAGATTATTGAAATTTATTCGGGACGTTAGTTGTGTTGCGTTGTTTGACTTTGTTGAGGTTGGAGAGCTTAGCGCCGCATGGCCAGTGTGCTTGCTAATTCAAGAGGGGAAAAGCACGTTCTGAATCCAAACAAAGACGCTTCTGGACAAAGGACCAAAGGTACAACATTCTGATAGAAGATCAGCAAAAGTAGGAACCATTTTGTGATGCTATTTCATATATCTGTCGAACTGTGTACTAGTAGCTTTGCGCTCAGGTTTTGGTTATTCCCTTACCATAACTAAGTCTTATGTCATAATGAAGATATTTTTAGAATTCTAACACTGCGATTGCATTAAGAACTAATGGATCTATCGTTTCCTATACAACATGTATTTTTTTGTAATGTTTATGAATAGCTATTTGGTCAGAATAGGTGAGAGTCTAATAGAAATATCCGCACATTCTGGGGAAAAGATGCTACATTTACATTTACATTTAAGTCATTTAGCAGACGCTCTTATCCAGAGCGACTTACAAGTACATTCATTCATACTTTTTTTGTACTGGTCCCCCGTGGGAATCGAACCCACAACCCTGGCATTGCAAGCGCCATGCTCTACCAACTGAGCCACACGGGACCTACGTTATGCTACGTTGTATATCCACGGATTTCAGCTCTAAATATGCACATTTTCGAACAAAACATAAGTGTATGTATAACCTGATGTTATAGGACTGTCATCTGAGGAAGGTTTATGAAGGTGAGTGAAATTTAATATCTTTTGCTGGTTTATTCGCTAACGCTAACGTGCCTATTGCTATCGCTAACGTGTCTTGATGAATGAATGCGGTCGTGTGGTAGGCTATTGTAGTAAGCTAATATAATGCTATATTATGTTTTCGCTGTAAAACACTTAGACAATTGGAAATATTGTCTGGATTTACAAGATCTGTGTCTTTCAATTACTGTACGCTGTGTATTTTTAAGAATTGTTTTATGATGAGTAATTAGGTAATACATGTTGGTCTCTATAATTGCTCTGGCTGCTTCGGTGCTATTTTTGACGGTAGCTCTGATGGTAGCTGCAATGTAAAACTGATTTATACCTCAAATATGCAAATTTTTAGAACAAAACATAGATTTATTGTGTAACATGTTATAAGACTGTCATCTGATTAAGTTGTTTCTTGGTTAGTTTGGTTGGTTCTTGGTTAGTTAGGTTGGCTTTGTGCATGCTACCTGTGCTGTGAAAAATGTCTGTCCTTCTTTGTATTTGGTGGTGAGCTAACATAAATATATGTGCTGTTTTCGCTGTAAAACATTTAAAAAATCGGACATGTTGACTGGATTCACAAGATGTGTATCTTTCATTTGCTGTATTGGACTTGTTAATGTGTGAAAGTTAAATATTTCAAAAAAATATTTTTTGAATTTCGCGCTCTGCCTTTTCAGTGGAATGTGGTAGGAGTTCCGCTAGCGGAACCCCGGAGTCAGACAGGTTAACTTGGGTCAAACGTTTCGGGTAGCCTTCCACAAGCTACCCACAATAAGTTGGGTGAATTTTGGATCATTCCTCCTGACAGAGCTGGTGTAACTGAGTCAGGTTTGTAGGCCTCCTTACTCACACACGCTTTTTCAGTTCTGCCCACAAATTTTCTATAGGAGTGAGGTCAGGGCTTTGTGAATGCACCTCCAATACCTTGACTTTGTTGTGCTTAAGCCATTTTGCCACAACTTTGGAAGTATGTTTGGGGTCATTGTCCATTTAGAAGACCCATTTGCGACCAAGCTTTAACTTCCTGACTGATGTCTTGAGCTGTTGCTTCAATATATCCACATAATTTTCCTTTCCTCATGATGCCATCTATTTTGTGAAGTGCACCAGTCCCTTCTGCAGCAAAGCACCCCCACACATGATGATGCCACCCCCGTGCTTCAATGTTGGGATGGTGTTCTTCGGCTTGCAAGCATCCCCCCTTTTCCTCCAAACATAACAGTGGTCATTATGGCCAAACAGTTCTATTTTTGTTTCATCAGACCAGAGGACATTTCTCCAAAAAGTATGATCTTTGTCCCCATATGCAGTTGCAAATCGTAGTCTGGCTTTTTTATGGCGGTTTTGGAGCAATGCCTTCTTCCTTGCTGAGCGGCCTTTCAGGTTATGTCGATATAGGTCTTGTTTTACTGTGGATATAGATATTTTTGTACCTGTTTCCGCCAGCATCTTCACAAGGTCCTTTGCTGTTGTTCTGGGATTGATTTGCACTTTTCGCACAAAACTATGTTCATCTCTAAGGAACAGAACGCATCTCTTCCTGAGCGGTATGATGGCTGCGTGGTCCCATGGTGTTTATACTTGCGTACTATTGCTTGTACAGATGAACGTGGTACCTTCAGGCGTTTGGAAATTGCTCCCAAGGATGAACCAGTCTTGTGGAGGTCTACAATCTTTTTTCTGAGGTCCTGGCTGATTTCTTTTGATTTTCCCATGATGTCAAGCAAAGACGCACTGAGATTGAAGGTAGGCCTTGAAATACATCCACAGGTACACCTCCAATGGACTCAAATGTGGTCCCGTGTGGCTCAGTTGGTAGAGCATGGCGCTTGCAACGCCAGGGTTGTGGGTTCATTCCCCACGGGGGGACCAGGATGAATATGTATGAACTTTCAAATTTGTAAGTCGCTCTGGATAAGAGCGTCTGCTAAATGACGTAAATGTCAATTAGCCTATCAGAAGCTTCTAAAGCCATGACATAATTTTCTGGAATTTTCCAAGCTGTTTAAAGGCACAGTCAACTTAGCGTATGTAAACTTCTGACCCACTGGAATTGTGATACAGTGAATTATAAGTGAAATAATCTGTCTGTAAACAATTGTTGGAAAAATTACTTGTGTCATGCACAAAGTAGATGTCCTAACCGACTTTCCAAAACTATAGTTTGTTAACAAGAACTTTGTGGAGTGGTTGAAAAACAAGTTCTAATGACTCCAACCTAAGTGTATGTAAACTTCCGATTTCAACTGTAGATGTCAGACTCATCTGCCACAATAAACGGGAGATCTCTGGCCAGCTTCCTCCATCTATCTTGACCTTTGATATGTCATTCTATTTGATTGTTCTGTGGATTTTTCCCTGCCCTCTATAGAGGCATAAAATCCCAGTCCTCATAGAAGATGGCCTTCCTTACCTATAACACAAGGTTTCCTGTGGCCGCTAATCAAACATAGACCCATCTCTGGGCCTCGGCTTCAACCTGCATCCACCTCTCAGCCCTCCACCATCAGCCCTGGAGCCCCACCACAACCCCCGACCCCAGCCCCATCCACGGCCCAATCCACCTTCTCCCACACACTGTGAAGGACGCTGTTTCCCTACCTGTGATCTGTGAGCTAGTTGGCACAGGGCCTAAATCCCCTCTGTTTCATCTTCAAAGCACCAGAGCCCATCTACAGGGCAGGTCCAGCTGAGCTTTGATCCTGGACTTGGAAATCAGGTTTCCTGAAGTTCCTGTGTTGCTCAGACTAGCTCCCTGCCCACCTGCCTCCCTGCCTGGCCTGCTTCTCCCTCGCTCTCTCACCTGGGTTAGTCACAGGATCAGATGGGAAGAGGTGTGTTTGGCCTGATTCTGTTGCTGGATGGCTGAGTTCACAATCATCTCTATTTGGTGGCCACCTCACCACCGGACAAACCCCTCTGTGTTCCTGTGAAATTAGTTCAGGCTTGGCCCCAAGAATCAGCAAAACTTAATGATGTAACATATACCGTATTAGATTTCTTTATAATAACACTTTTCTCATGGATACAACAGAGCATTAGAATTGTCCATTACAATGGCAGAGTAGATTTAATGTTAATTTTGAATTGCTATAAAATAATGATGGAATGAAGTCTTTATTCTGTCGCATGTCTCTCTGTGCTTCGTTCAAAGTCAAACTCACCATGCATTTCACTGTCTTATACCAACCACACACTGATGCTTGAAGCAACAACAAGCTATTCAAGAATTCACAAAACATACTAAAAGCCGGAGCATTACATAAACATGGCAAGTGTATTTTCCTGTCCGTTTTGAAGTGAAAACTAAGTGAGAAAGAGAGCAGCTGTCTCACACAGAGGGTGAGAGTTTCTGTTGTGTAGCCAATCACCCCTAGGTGGCAGTATTGTCATGTAAGCGGCATCAGAAGTACTTTGCGTACTGACACAGAGGCCTAGATCTATAGCCTCTTTTTACATGAGCAATGAAGAGTGGGGCAATGAAGTCTTTCATTGATCACACACATCACACGTTTTCTCTCCAAAGCCCTTCTTCTCTTCTCTCATGGCAAATATTCACCTTATCCACTGAAGCACATTTCTGACACCTTTTTAAGAAGTGACAACTGTGTATATTTCATGATCACATTCTCCATTTTCATATCAAGCCAGACGAGAATGCAATTTTCACTTCATTTAATCGACGTGGGGACATGTGTGGATTGGGGCACTTAGAGCTGTCAGAAGTTTAAGACAGCCTAATGCTGTCGATCTCTCACTTCGATATGTAACGAGCTAGAGACAGTTCCAGCGTACACTCCTCCAATAAATGCGCTAATTAAACTCCACACCAGGGTTTGGCGTATAAAGACAGGGAGAGTAAAAAGTATATCAACATGGGAAGACACACAAATCCACGAGCTATAACACACAATCTCAATCTCTAGTAATGGACTTTTAGGACTAACAAAAATAACTTGGGACAAGAGAATAAGACATAAAAAGCTAAAGCAAACATACTATTTCTATTAGATTTATCAACGGGGAAAATAGACTTATTTGAAAATAAGAGACAGGTAAGGGGACTGTGGATGCTTGAATAATCCAAGACAAATCAAATATCTCTCTGAATAAAGGCAATGAGAGAATTATCGCCCTTTTCCCTAGTCATAAAAATTCCCCCCAAAAAATCCACTAGAAAATACTATCAGGTTTGCAAAATCTCTATTGGTTTCCTGTAAAATGAAATCCTATAGGATAGAATCCCATAGGAGTCCAATAAGGTTTAAAAATCTGAATTTGTGTGTTGAAGAGCATTTCGCTACCCTCACAATAACATCTGCTAACCTTGTGTATGTGACCAATAAAATTATATTTGATTTGGTGTGTTGAAGACGTTGAGCACCTCAGGGAAATGGTGTGAAGAGGCAAAGATATGGAGATTGTGCTCCGGTTAAGGCCTTTCCACATTGTACGTCAGATTCAGTCTTTTACAAGTATTACATGTCACACTGTGCGATGTGACCAAATTCAAATCTTGATTTCAACCTGGCTAGATTATACGATTTTCCTCAATTCTGTCGTCACATTCTGCGACTGGTTTGCGAGGCTACATCTACCGACTACGTCAACTGCGATGTAGGCTTCATCAACTGTGACATAGGCTACGTCAACTGGACATATATCAAGCATGGTGTGGAAAGAACAACAAGCTGTTGCTCTGTTGATGATTGACAGACACTGCTCCTCCTACCTCTGTGACCGTGTGCTCCTTGTAATGAAAAGCTCAGCTCTTTAACTGAAGAGCCACGTCACAACATGGAAACACTATAACATCGAATATAAGCCCCATCCCAGCTAGCAATGAGGAATCAGCACAGAAGCGGCCCACTTCTGGGGGGCCGGAACTGATTGAATCGGCCCGGAATCGGGTGATTGACTGCCCAGAATCGACCCAAGGTCATCTGACCATTTCCATCTATCGGAATTCAGCCGACTTTGCCTGCATTTTAACAGAATCCCCCCAGAAGCGGACAAATGCAATTTTAAATAAATGTATACAAAACTATTTTAAATATTACTATTATAAATATTACTGTTATACATACAAATTCTATCCGTCCACCAAGTTATTTTTTCCCCAAAAAATTCTTCATATCCAATTGTTATTTACAGACTGTAAAAAAAAAAAACTTGGTGACATTTCTAATGCTCGAATTTCTAATAGCTTGAATGTGATATGCACTTTCACATAATTATTGGCATTACTTAATACAAGCATTGCGATTTTGACATTCAAGGTGTGTTTATGTTATTTGTGACTACACACAGCCCATCAACATATTTTCACGGGTCTACATGGGTCTAATATAATACACCTTCTTTGTACATTTTTTTGTATATATTTAAGGTGAGGAACACAAAGTCTCTCTCTCTCTCTCTCTCTCTCTCTCTCTCTCTCTCTCTCTCTCTCTCTCTCTCTCTCTCTCTCTCTCTCTCTCTCTCTCTCTCTCTCCTCTCTCTCTCTCTCTCTCTCCTCTCTCTCTCTCTCCTCTCTCTCTCTCTCTCTCTCTCTCTCTCTCTCTCTCTCCTCTCTCTCTCTCTCTCTCTCTCTCCTCTCTCTCTCTCTCCTCTCTCCTCTCTCCTCTCTCTCTCTCTCTCTCTCTCTCTCTCTCTCTCTCTCTCTCTCAGCATTGAGTGACAGCTCCCTAGCCTGAGAGAGGTGGTCCACTCAGACCCTTCCATTCAGCGTCAGAGCCCAGGCCCTTTCACACTCCCCCAACTGTGGGCCTGTTTGTCCCCAAACATTACCCACCAACCCCCACAATCGCATTCCAGGCATCTCTCTGAACCTCCGTCGCCCCCACAACCGACCATCCGACGCAGCCGCATCGTAATGGGAAAGTTAATGTGGGAGGACAGTCCCCGTCACCAAAAGTGTTAACTCATTTTAATTTCCCTACGAACATGTAAGTACAGACACTCCCAAAAAGTCAGGCCCTTGCATAAACATGCTCAAAACAAGACCAGGCCTCTTTTACTTCCCGTCACACTGGAGACAAGACTAATAGGAAACTACAACATGGTCGACGCAAGGAGGAAGTCCTGTCTGCATGCCTGTCACTGTCTGTCATTGTGGTGCTCCAATGAGCTGAGATGAGCGCCGCTTGTGATGGAATTCTGCAGACACAGCCCAAATAACAGATTAACGGACATATTTAGGTATGTAAAATGGGTTGATTATGACATATCTTTTTTGTTGTTGTTAACCTTCATTTTATTAGGCAGATCAATTAGGATTAAAATTATTGTTTGGTGAAGGTACTCTGAAATCTTTGTGGCCATATTGAAATAAATTCAGATAAAATATGAGTAACTCCTATCTGAAATGCTCTACTGTGACAGCTAACTTCCCTGACCCTTTGAACTTGGACCACCAAATGTAAAAACCAAAGGAAACTATATGAATACACACATTTATATCGCAAGTCAAATCAATCTCAAACACCCTGAATATTTTCACCCTGAGGCTTTTCATTCACAATGAATAATGTTTCTCCCCAGAAAGACGTAAAATCATAATTGCATGGAGATTTGCAGAAGAGCTACTGAATGATTGATGAAGCATATTCAAAATGCACCTTATTTCCATCTCAATGCAAATAATTTTTCCCTGACCTTCATTGCCAAATATTCTAAAAGGTAATCATATTTGAAAGCATTAGCATCTCAGCTTGTAAGCCTCTAAACCTCAGTTTTACCTAGGCTATTTCATGTCCAGCACTGTCAAGGAGGCTGCTGTATTTGTGTCAGTGGAAAAATTGGGAATTACCATTGAGTTAAGAGATCAATGAGGCAAAAGAAATAAGCCCAGAATAAAACAGAGGAGTTTTACACAGGAGAAAAGGAGTGGAGCTGTAACATGAAAGGGAAGAGACCTACAGTAATCCAGTCACACTCGTCACGTTCACTCCACAATAGAACAGTAATCCAGTCACACTCGTCACATTCACTCCACAACAGAACAGTAATCAATCTAAGGCCAAAACCATGGCAACGTGGTGCAGCTCTCTCTCGCTGTTTGTCTGTCTCGCTCTCCCAATCAGTTCCATTCTCTCCCTCTCTCACCTGTGTCAGGTGGTCCTCGGCTGCCCGCAGCCTCCCCCGCAAAGCCCCCAGGACCACCTGGATGTAGAGCCTGAACCCGGCTGGGCTGAACCTCTCCCCCCTGGACACCCACAGTGGCCCCCACAGCGGGGAGATGGAACTCTGCAGACAGCCATCCAACAGGGCAACTGCACCAACAGGAAAAACAAATACGGGCAGATGAGTCTAGTCTGCCCTGGTCTGATCCTCACATCTCCTCTGGCGCGGGCTCCTTAGAGAACAACAGACAATCCAGGCTTAGAGAACAACAGACAATCCAGGCTTAGAGAACAACAGACAATCCAGGCTTAGAGAACAACAGACAATCCAGGCATAGAGAACAACAGACAATCCAGGCTTAGAGAACAACAGACAATCCAGGCTTAGAGAACAACAGACAATCCAGGCTTAGAGAACAACAGACAATCCAGGTTTAGAGAACAACAGACAATCCAGGTTTGCAGGCATTTTAGATACCACTGATACAGTGTGGCCTGCTGCAGAACAAAACATGAGCATGATAAGGAGGAGCAAAGTGGATAAAGTGACCACCATCAGGAATGTGTGTTACAGATATATATATATATATGGAGGCCCAGCCAACCGTAGGGCTTCACAAGCACACCTGAGTGGTCTCGAAGTGTGCCTAACTAGCTGCACACAGTGTCATGGTGTGCACTGATTGCCTTATCTTCTCATTTATCACAGATGAATTGGAACCAGCCTTGCTGAAAGCTCCTTTCATTGTTGGGCTGGAAACGGTGTGAGGCTTGGTGTGCATCCGAATAATCGGCCTCCTGGCCAGGAACTCTTAGTGGGGAAGGAAAGGTGAGTGGAGAGCAAACAATGGAGGATGAAAGAGAGATAAAGAGAGAGAGAGCAATGATAGATAAAACATTGAGGTGAAAAACTGGATCATATCAGTCTCATAGGTTATTGTGTGGGTTCCCAAAAGGTAACAATGATCCATGATGCTAAACAACCACCTCCACTCAAACCAACTGTAGACCAAGTGAGCATGTTTCCACCAAGTCAACCCCCTGCTGAGCTCCCAAACAACTGCTTTCATTGGCTCAAATGTGACGCAGGTTTCTCGCACAAGACTTGCGGTGGATGTTGATAGGTCTAAGATCTCATAGAGAATAGTTATGACGTCCCACTGTGCTCTAGTCTACACCCATCTCACTTCTTGGCAGGTTTGCATTTGAAATATAAAACAGCAGAACATTTTCTATCAAAAACATGCTTTGTTACACAGTTTATGGGTAAAAGAGGAGAAGATAAATGTAACTATTATATGTAATCATATAAGTACAGGTATATCCCAGGACCAACAAAATGAAAATAGTTATGCAAAAGGACAAATCTCCTAGATGTCTCTAGTGCAAAAGCATTTCTATATCCCTCAGTCTAAAGTAATGCTGCCAGACAACAGAGGGAATACAGCTGTCCTGTGTGGTTGACAGTGTCCGTGACAGCCCTATTGTCCCCAGGTGCTTGTTTTACTGCTTGTTTTCTTAAACATTGATGCCTCTTTCAATCTGGATCTCCGCGGTAACGAGCGAAGTGACAAGTGCACGATTGACGTACTTAAACCAATCTTTCACAGCAGCTTTGCTTTCCAGTGATCCCATTAAATTGACAGCGTTCACCCGAGGGGACCAGCAGAACCACAGTCTACCACAGCAAGCTGGCAAATTGCACATTACAACCTAAAGGGACATACAGCAGCCTCATCCACGTGGGCATATTATACAAGCAGAGGAGCTACTTTATGTGAGAGAACCAATGGATGTGGTCTTTTTATTGTACCTGGGAGAACTGTTTATTATTGGATGAGGTGTGTTCTCTGCAACTAAATGGTTAGTGGGAACTGGGGAGTAACCATCTTTCAGTGCTATAGAATGCCTCATGAGTCATGATTTCCTTTAAATTCAGTGAGAGAGTTGAGTGAGAGAGTTGAGCATTAAATATGCCGGCTGATCTTCTGCTCGGGCGAGTGGACTGAAAACGGTAGGAATTACTAATGCCTTGCCGCCTGGGTTCACGCCTGGTGATTGATCACTTGCAACTATATCCACTCTTTCTTCCATGAAATCTGATGTTAGTGTGTACGTGAATGTGTGTGTGCGTGTGCGTGTGTGTGTGTCTGTACGTGAATGTGTGTCTGTGTGTGTGTGTGATAATAGGTTCATCAGATTTCGGGTTAAATTGAGAGTGAAGGGGTTTGCTGTGTGGGGGAACAAGAGGGGACATGTTGGGGCCCTGCCTCTAAGCAGCATGGGCGCAAAGGGAGACATTCAGAGCCACTCCACCAATCACACGCTCCCTGAACCCCAATGGGACCCAAATTGCAAAGGATGTGTGAGGCTTTTCCAACATATTTATATATTTTACTCCTTACAGAGCCACTCAAATGGTCAAAATGTTTCTATGAAGATGGGGTTTCCAAACAGTGACAGTTCTGTGACGGTATAGGGTGTCAGAGAGTGGGGCTTAACAGAGAAGTAAAATAACTGAGCCGGGGACATTTTACTTTGGAAGACATGGCATATGGTCTTAGAAATGATTCATACCAGTGTATATCAATGGGGGGAAGCTGAGCTAGGACTTATTGCATTGTGTTTGATTCTGTAGGAAGGGCGAGATTGACTATGTGCTTTTTAAAATATATTTCTGTCGCCTTACAACTTTAGGGCTGATATTACATCCTTACATCTAGGAAGAAACACAGACGCTGCCACTTCTTATTTAAAACATCCATGGGACACAGCACATGTGTGGAGTGGTTAAAGAGACAGAGAACATGCAGGGGAAGCAGCACGTGTGTGGAGTGGTTAAAGAGACAGAGAACATCCATGGGACACAGCACGTGTGTGAAGTGGTAAAAGAGACAGAGAACATCCAGGGGAAGCAGCACGTGTGTGGAGTGGTTAAAGAGAAGGAGAACATGCAGGGGAAGCAGCACGTGTGTGGAGTGGTTAAAGAGACAGAGAACATGCAGGGGAAGCAGCACGTGTGTGGAGTGGTTAAAGAGACAGAGAACATGCAGGGGAAGCAGAACGTGTGTGGAGTGGTTAAAGAGACAGAGAACATGCAGGGGAAGCAGCACGTGTGTGGAGTGGTTAAAGAGACAGAGAACATGCAGGGGACACAGCACGTGTGTGGAGTGGTTAAAGAGACAGAGAACATGCAGGGGAAGCAGCACGTGTGTGGAGTAGAAGAAAATGACAATGTCAACATTTTAAATGTTCATCTCTCAACTAAGAACATTGGAGAGAGTACAGCTATTAGGTACATAGGGGCGTGTTGGTTGCTGTGGATACTGTGGCCGGTGGCCATCTTTGTTGCCTACTGCTGCGATGGCCACAAGTGCTGTGCCCTGTGTGTTAGGAGAGGCCCTCAGTAGGAGCAGGTCTTGTGCCAGGACTCCTCTCTTCTCTCTGACACTTCAGCATAGAACCTACATGTGGGAGATGAACCGTCTCTCACTGCCCTGCCTGCACAGTTTAGCTGCTCTTACCCTCTGTGGAAAGGGCTCTACATGGAACTCAAAAGGATTCTATGTGGAACCAAAAATGGTTCTTCAAAGGGTACTCCTATGGGTACAGCTGAAGAACCCTAGGTTCTAGATAGCAGCTTTTTTTGTTAGAGTGTACTGCTGTAGCTAGTGCCGTAGCCCTCTGATATGTAATGCAATGCTTCCAGACGTATGAATTCATTTGAACCCTTTGTCGAACCCTGGTGGATGCGGAGGGTGAATTAGTATTTCAGGACAGGGCGTCCACTGACACCATAGGGCCCTGAGAACTGACGCACGCACGCGCACACACACACACACACACACACACACACACACACACACACACACACACACACACACACACACACACACACACACACACACACACACACACACACACACACACACACACACACACACACACACACACACACACACACACACACACACACACACACTTAACGACATGGTGTCCCACAGTACACAGTGAAATACAATCACAGTACAATGAAACATTGCCTCTCTTTCTGTTGAAGTAGGCTACATGTTTTATTCTATACTGTTCTCCCTCATCTACAGTTCCCGGATCTGTGCTCCAGGAAGATCCATCTCACCTCACCTAAGCTAGTCTACGACTGGGATAGATGCTGTAACGGGGTCAATGGAACGCAGACTGTTCCATTGACCAGATTGTTAGATCTGATTTGTTGAATGAGCACCAAAGTGCATATTCGTCAAATCTGTCAATATTTCTGTATTGTAACAGTCCCACAATGTGGTTACTTAAGTCTAATTTGGATGTATTTGAATGTTTTCGCTGCAGAACATTTAGAAGTGGTCCCATATTCAGGTTTAGAAGTGACTGCTAAATTCTAACTCCAGTCCATACCCCCACCTACAGTAATCAGTGGCGGTAGTCCAAGTTGTTTTTTTTTTATTTTTTTTATTTGATCCCCCTTTTCTCCCTAATTTTCGTGGTATCCAATCGCTAGTAATTACTATCTTGTCTCATCGCTACAACTCCCGTACGGGCTCGGGAGAGACGAAGGTCGAAAGCCATGCGTCCTCCGAAGCACAACCCAACCTAGCTGCACTGCTTCTTTAACACAGCGCGCCTCCAACCCGGAAGCCAGCCGCACCAATGTGTCGGAGGAAACACCGTGTACCTGTCCCCCTTGGTTAGCGCGCACTGCGCCCGGCCCGCCACAGGAGTCGCTGGAGCACGATGAGACAAGGATATCCCTACCGGCCAAACCCACCCTAACCCGGACGACGCTAGCCCAATTGTGCGTCGCCCCACGGACCTCCCGGTCGCGGCCGGCTGCGACAGAGCCTGGGCACAAACCCAGAGACTCTGGTGGCGCAGTTAGCACTGCGAATCCAAGTTGTTTTTTAACTGTAATGCAGTTGATTAGTAATGATGACATGAACATATGTTGAAGTTGACATCCATATAAGCAGTATACTCCAATTTTTACCTCAATATGAAATACACATACAACCAATAGCCTAAATGTAGGCACATTTTGCTGGAGGGCAATGAGGAGATTCTGGATCTTTCCCCCATGCGTTTCCATGGCATTGTTTTGGTCGAGTTCGATTGACCTCTTTACCTCATGTATGGGAAATGCGTGGAAGACATTAGTCAAGGAAAAGTATACGTCATGTTTTACCATCTAGTCTCAACTGTCAATATTACATTTACTGGACATTTGTTTGCAATTAATTAGTGACCATATTGTAAGAATTACTGTTGATTTAGCATATTGTATAAATGTGTCTCCTTACACAGCCTGAAAAGATGTGGCATGGGCCCTCGGATCCTCAAAAAGTTATACAGCTGCACCATCGAGAGCATCTTGACTTGTTGCATCACCGCTTGGTATGGCAAATGCACAGCCAATGACCGCAAAGCGCTATAGAGAGTGGTGTGGACAGCACAGTACATCACTGAGGCCGAGCTCCCTGTCATCCAGGACCTCTATATCAGGCGGTGTCAGAGGAAGGCCCAAAAAATTGCCAGACTCTAGCCACCCAAGCCATAGACTGTTCACTCTGCTGCCATCCGGCAAACGGTACCAGTCCATCGGCTATTTATTTTAATCTTATTATCTATCCTGATGCCTAATCACTTTACCCAGCCTTCATGTACATATCTACCTCAAATATCTTATTATTATCTATCCTGATGTCTAGTCATTTTACCCAGCCTTCATGTACATATCTACCTCAAATACCTTATTATTATCTATCCTGATGTCTAGTCATTTTACCCAGACTTCATGTACATATCTACATCAGTACCTTATTATTATCTATCCTGATGCCTAGTCATTTTACCCAGCCTTCATGTACATATCTACATCAGTACCTTATTATTATCTATCCTGATGCCTAGTCACTTTACCCAGCCTTCATGTACATATCTACCTCAAATACCTTATTATTTTTAAACTCTGCATCGTTGGGAAGGGCTTGTAAGCAAATAACTCACGGGAAAGTCTACACCAGTTGTATTCGACGTATGTGACAAATAACATTTGATTTGATATGACTCATACACACAAACACACACACACATGCATGCGCACACGCACGCACACACACAGACCTTGTTTCAGTTGGATCCCCTCAGCTGGTTCTTGTACTCTGATTAGGCTCAGATTAGGTTTACATTTCACACCCACTAGAGGAAGAAGAGAAGTACAATCCTATCCCCCTGTAACTTCACCAACCCTACTGTAGGATCCACTGACCCAAAAAAGAGGGGTTCCACTTCACAGCTCAAAGCTCTTCATTCAACTTAACTAATTTCATCTGGGGCAACTCCATGAGCCAGGGGATTTCCTTCATTGCACAGAAAAAATAATTGTATTTTTCCCCCCACTTGTGAGATAAGTGGGGGGTTGTGCCGTGGCGGAGATCTTTGTGGGTTATACTCGGCCTTGTCTAGGATGGTAAGTTGGTGGTTGAAGATATCCCTCTAGTGGTGTGGGGGCTGTGCTTTGGCAAAGTGGAACCCCTCTTTTTTGGGTGAGGGTAGGTAACAACATCTCCACCCCGCTGATCCTCAACACTGTGGCCCCACAAGGGTGCGTTCTGAGCCCTCTCCTGTACTCCCTGTTCACCCACGACTGCATGGCCATGCACGCCTCCAACTCAATCATCAAGTTTGCGGACGACACTACAGTGGTAGGCTTGATTACCAACAACGACGAGACGGCCTACAGGGAGGAGGTGAGGGCCCTCGGAGAGTGGTGTGAGGAAAATAACCTCACACTCAACGTCAACAAAACAAAGGAGATGATTGTGGACTTCAGGAAACAGCAGAGGGAGTACCCCCCTATCCACATCGACGGGACAGTAGTGGAAAAGGTGGAAAGTTTTAAGTTCCTCGGCGTACACATCACGGACAAACTGAATTGGTCCACCCACACAGACAGCGTTGTGAAGAAGGCGCAGCAGCGCCTCTTCAACCTCAGGAGGCTGAAGAAATTTGGCTTGTCACCAAAAGCACTCACAAACTTCTACAGATGCACAATCGAGAGCATCCTGTCGGGCTGTATCACCGCCTGGTACGGCAACTGCTCCGCCCACAACCGTAAGGCTCTCCAGAGGGTAGTGAGGTCTGCACAACGCATCACCGGGGGCAAACTACCTGCCCTCCAGGACACCTACACCACCCGATGTCACAGGAAGGCCATAAAGATCATCAAGGACAACAACCACCCAAGCCACTGCCTGTTCACTCCGCTATCATCCAGAAGGCGAGATCAGTACAGGTGCATCAAAGCAAGGGACCGAGAGACTGAAAAACAGCTTCTATCTCAAGGCCATCAGACTGTTAAACAGCCACCACTAACATTTAATGGCTGCTGCCAACATACTGACTCAACTCCAGCCACTTTAATAATGGGAATTGATGTAAAAATGTATCACTAGCCACTTTAAACAATGCCACTTAATATAATGTTTACATACCCTACATTACTCATCTCATATGTATATGTATATACTGTACTGTATATCATCCACTGCATCTTGCCATCTTTATGTAATACATGTATCACTAGCCACTTTAAATTATGCCACTTTATGTTTACATACCCTACATTACTCATCTCATATGTATAGACTGTACACTATACCATCTACTGCATCTTGCCTATGCCGTTCTGTACCATCACTCATTCATATATCTTTATGTACATATTCTTTTTCCCTTTACACTTGTGTGTATAAGGTAGTAGTTGTGGAATTGTTAGGTTAGATTACTTGTTGGTTGTTACTGCATTGTCGGTGTCACGATCGTCAATGGGAGAGAGTGAGGACCAAAATGCAGCGTGTGGAAAGTACATCTTCTTTATTTAAGGAAGAAGACGAAAACGAAACGAACACTATACAAAACAACAAAACAGACGACCGTGAAGCTATACAAACATAAGTGCTGACACTAAACACTTAGACATAGACATACCTAGAAACATTAACTCAACCATAGACATACCTAGAAACATTCACTCAACACAAACTCATACACTACACCCAACACCCCCTTTACCATATAACCACCCAAAACGACAAAACACAAACATTCCCCATGTCACACCCTGACCTAACTAAAATAATAAAGAAAACAAAGAATACTAAGGCCAGTGCGGGGAGCAGCAACAGGATGCACAGGACTCTGGAGACGCACAGGAGGCTTGGTGCGTGGTGCCGGAATTGGTGGTACCGGGCTGGAGACACGCACCTTAGGGCGAGTGCGTGGAGGAGGAACAGGGCTCTGGAGACACACTGGAAGCCTGTTGCGTGGTGTAGGCACTGGTGGAACTGGACTGGGGCGG